>NW_027601485.1:0-140334 GCF_053455715.1 Rhinoraja longicauda | reverse complement strand
GCATTGAAAGATGTGAAAAACAGGTAGAGGAAAGAATCTGATGGCAGAAGAGATTACAAAGCCATTTAAATTACCAAGAAAATACTCTGATTTAAAATGAATGTCTTTGGTTTAAACAAATACACATTGTAACCAGACCTCCCAACCCTTCCGAATTTGGCGGAAAGTTTCTGCTTTCTTATTTCATTTCCGTCATTCAGATTTTGCCTCACATTTTCCGCAAAACACATGCCTCGCCGCTCGCCCCGCCCCGCCTCTCTCTGGCCTCGGCCTCTCGCCTCGCACCTCGCCTCACCACCGATCAATGCTGCATGTACTGGGCACAGGTACGTCGCTTTTGCCGCCAACGGGTCTACAGATCGGCAGCATGAGGCCCGTTGATGTTGGGAGGGGTGGGGTGGGTGAATGCCAGGGGTTGGGGTGAGGGGGGCAGGGGAGGGGGAGTGGAGGTCAGGGGGGAGGGGAGTGGGGGGGGGGCGTGGGGGAGGGGTGAGGGGGCAGAGGGGGGGAGGGGGGAGTAGGGGTGGGGAGGGAGGGGGGAGTGGAGGTGGGGGAAAGGGAGGGGAGGGGAGTGGGGATGGAGTGGGAGTGGGGGGGAGTGGAAGTGAGGGGATAGTGGGGAGGGGGGTAGGGGAGTGGGAGGAAGTGGGAGTGGGGGGTAGTGGGGAGGGGGGGAGTGGGAGGAAGTGGTAGTGGGGAGTGTGGGAGGAAGTGGGAGTGGGGGGTAGTGGGGAGTGGGGGGGAGGGTAGTCGGGGGGTGGGGGGGACATGGACCGCTGTGATTTGTGAATATATCATATCATATCATATATATACAGCCGTAAACAGGCCTTTTCGGCCCTCCAAGTCCGTGCCGCCCAGCGATCCCCGTACATTAACACTATCCTACACCCCACTAGGGACATTTTTTACATTTACCCAGCCAATTAACCTACATACCTGTACGTCTTTGGAGTGTGGGAGGAAACCGAAGATCTCGGAGAAAACCCACGCAGGTCACGGGGAGAACGTACAAACTCCTTACAGTGCAGCACCCGTAGTCAGGATCGAACCTGAGTCTCCGGCGCTGCATTCGCTGTAAAGCAGCAACTCTACCGCTGCGCTACCGTGCCGCCCTCACGATAGGCCTGACATTGTACATATAGTCCAAGAACTACAGACTGTTGGAAATAATAGTTGTTTTTCACACATGAATGTAGCACAACGCGTATGCGCATTTGACGTGCATACTTTTTTGGGCTGAAAACATGCCATATTATGAATTTTGATGTAAAATTCTGAATTTTGAACATCAAAATTATGAATTTGTAAAATCAAATGTTGGGAGGTCTGTGCAACTATAAGGAATAAAAATAGATTGTGATGCTTCCATTGACATCTGAAAGGGGAAAATATATTAACCGCTTGAATGAGGTATTTCATGAAAAGTGATGTATGCTAACACGCTACTCATTATGCACGTCCAGGCCAATTTTATGGGACTGATGAATGCAAATTTGGAAAGGAATGAGAGAACGGTCCAGATGTTCATATCTGTTAATGATTATACAGGAGGCACTTGTTTATTGGAATAGTTTATTAAGAAAAATTGAAAAGTTGGCAAGAACACGTATAAATGGAGGGCCCTGATCAGCAAGAGTAGGTCTCATCAGCTCTTTATTGGGTTAAACTTGCATTTGTGTATCTTGGGGCCTGAACCGGAGCATGCTTTCCCATCATTTGTCCTCAGAAATTGGGAAGAAAGTAGTTTGAAATTTGGCTGGTTGCACAGGAGTGGATTACTTTATTACTGGGCAGAAAAATGTATCAATAACGAAGGCAGCATAGTTATTTGATATGCTCGTAATCTTTCTCTTGATGGGATGAGTGTGAGGATTTATAAGCACCTTTATTTCAAAAATTTCATGATTTCTATGTTTTATTGTTCAACTATTAACGTGTGAAACTCATTGATACGAGACTGGAATATCAAAACAGCTACTGACTTCAAAGGTACTCACAAAAGGCTTGAACAATTGGCCAGGCAAGTTGCACTATTGCACTACCTCAACATTTAAGTTACAAGTTTGTTTAAAAATGTTCAGGTGGGTATAGTAAATTGATACAATTACATCCTTTCAAAAATGTACTCTGTTGATAATATATTCAGTAAATACAATTGGGACGTAATTATCTGCATTCACAGTACCAATAATTCACTACATTTCCATGCAATACATCAACACCACTAATGTTTCACCGTTAACCATTGCTTCAGTAAAGTGTTTGAGAGGCTGTTATACAAGAACCAGCCCCTCAGCCTCCAGACCTTAGATAGTGGTCCTTCCTTGCTAAGATTTGCAACTTAATGAAGATGGAAGGTTGAGTTCAGACATGGTAAATCAGTTCCATACCAAATGTTTCTTTTTAAAATCGCTTTTGCATTTTTGTGTTTTAATTCAGGAAAAATTCACAGTGAACTGGACATGTTTTTTTATTTCTAAACTTTTTATTAACGTTTTTTAATAAACTTTATTCATAAAAGTATAAACAAAGAATCCAAAAATACAGTGCTTGGCTTTCATTCACACTGTCTATACAACCATTGTGTTACAGGTTCCATACAGTTGTAGTCTGAGCATGTTCTGTACAGAGCACCATTCCCAACCATGTGGCCCCCTTTGGGGGATACAAAATGGCCAGTGATGAATGGCTTTAGTCCTTCAATGTCTAGTGGCAGAAGGACCTTAGCGTGCCGTCCTTCCCCACAAAGCTTTTGTGTTGGCTGGACATAGGTTGAGTGCATCTAACGGCACATCCTCCTGCAGCCTGGAATGTTGCAGTCGGCAGCATTTCCTTAAGGACATCCTGGTGTACTGGCAGACCAATGGGTCTTCGGCAGACAAAAGTGTATCTTTCAACAAGATGATGATCTTCCAGCAGTACTTGATTTCATGTTGTCAATATCGGACAGCTTCGCCAGATGGACAGCTTCTTTGTGCCGAAGGCAGGTATGGTCAGATCTATCAAAGTCACACCAGAGCTTTTCTCTGACCATTGCTTCCTTCCGGTTGACTGTCACCTACAGGAAGACCAGAAGATATGCAGGAGGATGTGGAAGTTGAATCTAAAGCTGCTGACTCCGGAGAATGTTGAGGACAAAAGAGGGACTAAGCATATTGGAAAAATGTGAAACCCCTCTTTGACTACAAAGTTGACTTTTGGAAAACAACAAGGAGAACATCACTATGTTCTTCATCCTCAAAAGGATTCAGAAAGCTAGACAACGCCAGAAGATCTTGCAATATCTTCTCCTTCTGCATCCAATGGAGTGGATGTGAGGGAGGAACACTGCAAAGCTTTTTGCCTCGTATTTCTCCAAGATCATCTTCCAGTCTAGAGTCTCTTCGGTGGAGCAGGAAGAGATGGGCTCACGTTACATCTTTCAAAAGGTTTACAAGGATGTCTGAGATCCACAGCCTCTGGACCTTAGAGAAGCTGACAGGCTCCATCCATGCCCTTGAAGATAGAAAAATGCACGTAGGCAACAGCTAAAGAGGTCAAAACATTCTAAGAGGAGAATGAGGTAATTGGGACTGACAAGGGAAGTCAAAGATAGCATAAAAGCAAAGGAGAAGGCATGTAACATGACAAAGATTAGTAGGAAGCTAGAGGATTGCGGAGCTTTTAAAAACCAACAGAAGGCAAATAAAAGAGCAATAAGGTGAGAAGAGATGAAATATGAAGGTAAGCTAGCAAATAATATAAAAGACGATACCAAAAGTTTTTTCAGTGTGCAAGCTACATCTTCTGGATGCACTGGGAACGCATCCTCAGTGATGTGACCTGGGGTCATCGGGTGTTTCGGGTCTCACAACATCAGACACCCTCGCCCAGGCGACCCAGCCGTGGTTGATCAGGCCCCGACTTGCGTCCCAGCAGCAACTGCCCCCGGATCAGCCTCTTAATCCAAAGCCATCTAGTGGCTTTCTCTGCGGCTTCGTTTGCGGATTGAATGGCCCTCTTGTTTGCCAGCCCCGTAATGCCCAATTGGTTGAGGACTTTGCAGAGTGAGCGTCCTGCAAAGCCTCTACAGCCCACCTCTATGGGTTCATAGCATGTCTTCCAGCTTCTGTCCCAGCACATCTCCACCAGCTCCTGGTACTTTGCGCGTTTCCTCTCATTTGCTTCTTCCATTGGGTATTTTAGGCTGACATTGGGTATTTTTAAAGTGGAAATTGACAGGTTCTTGATTAGTAAGAGCATTAAAGGTTCAAGGAGAAGGCAGAAGAATGAGGTTGAGAGGGAAAAATATATCAGTCATGATCAAATGGTGGAGTAGACTCGATGGGCTGAATGACCTAATTCTGCTCCTATCTCATGGTCTTATGAAATCTTCTTCACTGTGGGACTGGATGGACATGTACAGTGCTGTGCTTCAGGATGGCAAGCTGTCAGAATCATCATCCTCATCTACAAGCAGAAGGGGAGAAGACAGACATAAAGAAATGGAGATCCATATTAGTGCTGGACAGAGTGAACCACACGCATCTAATAGTAGCACTGTTAGTTCAAGATGTTAATTTAGTGGGCTTGTGGTGCTGACTCATTTATGAACGTGTGAACTGGTGGCCGGATTTTAGTTGTCAGCAAACAGCAGCACTGAAAGATTAGTGTGCGATCACCTGTTGTTTTATTATTCAGTTAATTATAGAAATCTGTTTTAAACCTTGAGTATCAAAAGGGACACTGACAAAATGAAGACTTTTACTTTGGCTTTCAGAATTTTTTGGTCTCTGAAAAAAGAAGCTTGTTTAAAAAAATCAAGAGTTGTGGTTAGAAACCAAAGTATCCACTATTCATTCATTCATTGCACTTACCCTTGGTTACTGAAAATTTAATGAACCAATCAATTTTTCAACAGACTTTGATTTCATTTGTGGTTCATATCTATATTTCATATTAACTAAGGGAAGTATTGAGTTGCTGGATCATGCATGTGAATGGGCCAACCTCATGGGATCTACAAACTATTTCAGGAATGTTGAACTCACTATGCAAAAATCTTGCATATTGCAGCAGTTAAAGCTAGATATACAGCGATTGCAGTTGATAGTAAATTCTGACACCAGGTGAAGATTTTCATGCCGATCCTCTTTTTTATTTGAATGCAAAAAACAAGTAAACAGGAAACATTCCTTGTCAAGATTACTAGAGATACAAGAAACTGCAGATGCTGGAATCTTGAGCAACAAAAAAGTGCCGTAGGAAATCATGGAGTCAGGCAGTAACCTTAGTGGGAAGATCGACACAAAATGCTGGAGTAACTCAGCGGGACAGGCAGCATCTCTGGAGAGAAGGAATGGGTGACATTTCAGGTCGAGACCCTGCTTCAGCCTGTCCTGCTGAGTTGCTTCAGCATTTTGTGTCTACGGTTTTAACCTGCATCTGCAGTTCCTTTCCCAACCCCTTTCCCCTCTCTTCCCTTATCACCTCCGTCTTTGGTGGTTGCCAAAAATTGTGAGAGGAATAGATCGGGTTAATACACAGATTATTTTACCTACTGTAGGGGAATCAAGAACCAAAGGACATATGTTTAAGGTGAGGGCGGAAAGATTTAATAGGAACCTGAGGGGTAATTTTTTTACACAAAGGATGGTGGGTGTATGGAATGAACTATGACGAGCTGCTGGAAGAGGTAGTTGAGGCAGGTATTATGCAATGTTTGAGAAACATTTGATCAGATACATGGGTAGGATAGGTTTAGAGGAATATGGGCCAAATGCAGGCTGGCTGGATTTGCGGATGATACAAAGATAGATGGAGGGGCAGGTAGTGTAGAGGAAGCAGGGATTCTGCAGAAGGATTTGGACAGGTTGGAAGGGTGTGTGTAGCAAAGTGTGCGGTCATGCATGTAGGAATAACGGCCTAGTCTATTTTCTAAATGGGGAGAGGATTCAGAAATTGGATTCTAAGGGACTTGGAATTGCTAATGTAGAATTAATTTTAGAAGTTGAATCAGTAGTAACAAAGGCAAGTGAAATGTTAGCATTTATTTCGAGAGGGCTAGAATATAAAAACTGGAATGTAAAGCTGGGACTTTATAAGACACTGGTCAGACCGCGTTTAAAATATTATGAGCAGTTTTGGGCCCCATATCTGTGGATGGATGTGCTGGCGTGGGAGAGGGTCCAGAGGAAGTTTACAAGAATGAACCCGGCGATGATTTGGTTAACGTATGATGAGTGTTTGACTGGACTAGGCCTGTTCTCACTGGAGTTTAGAAGGAGGAGGGGGAACCTCATTGAAACTTACCAAATAGTGAAAGGCCTGGATGGAGTGGATGTGGAAAGGATGTTTCCACGAGTGGGAGAGTCTAGGACCAGAGGGCACAGCCTCAGGATAAAAGGACGTACCTTTAGAAAGGAGATGAGGAGGAATTTCTTTAGTCAGAGGGTGGTGAATCTGTGGAATACATTGCCACAGATGAGGAGGTCAAGTCATTGGGTATTTTTAAAGCAGAGATTGCCAGATTCTTCATTAGTAAGGGTACAAAAGGATATGGGGAGAAGGTTGATAAAGGAAAAGAGAGTAGATTCTATGATTGAATAGAGTAGATTCTATGGGCCAAGTAGCTTAATTCTGCTCCTGCTCTCTTTCCTACTGCTCGCTTTGCTTCTCACTTCCTCTTCCTCCCCTGCTCCCTCTTTCTCCCCCCTCACTCTTTCTCCCCATTTTCTTTCTTTCTCTCTATTCTCTCTCTTTCTCCCCATTCTCTCTTTCTTGCCCTGCTCTTCCTGTCTTCCAACACCAATTCTCACCCTGGTTTCCCCTCTCTCTCCCCACTTTCTATTTTCTCTCTAATGTCACTTTTCTCTTGCCTTCCACTTTTCTCTCTCCTTCCCTATCACAAATTTCCTTTGAACCATTCAAAGATATTCACATTCTGTGATTATTGTTTTATCATTATTTAAACACTGATTAACGTTCAATTTGTTTTAGCATTTGCTTGACCTTTTCATCTGAGTATCAAACATTGTTTTAAAAGATAGTACACTGACCACCTGTAGATGGGGCTCAGAATTAATCTATTCCTAGACACATGCCGTGGACAACAGAGAAAGTGGTTTGACCATTGAAGAATTGATTATGGGTGGAATGTGTTTCTATTAAATTACATGCACTACCTCATTCAAATTGGTCTTTAATTTCAGTGCCATCTGACAGTTGACCTCCTGGGATCACTTAATGACCATAGAACAAAAATGAACACCTCCTGTCAAAAATGCAATTGTTTGTGGAGAAATGGGGTATTAGTCACATATACTTGTCTTCACTCATCAACCTGCCATAAAATCTTTCTAAGAGATCAGATATCAGCCCAATGAAGTACATTTTTTTAGGTAGTTTTTGAGTATGATACAAAATGCACTACCTGAAAAGGATATTCAATAGTCATCTATATCTGTCTCTATATATATATATATATATTACAAACTCAGATCTTGTATATATATATATATATATATATATATATATATATATATATTTGTATGTATATATATGTGTCTGAAAATGTGGACCTGCAGCCAAAACGGTAAACCATAGCGCCACAATTTTAGCACCACCTTAATCAACACTGTCCTGCCGACTGTGTATAACAGGTTTTATTTAAATTGGTCTTATTTTTTTTAAGTTAGAGAGATTTTAAAAGGGGAAAGGGGGGTGGTGATGGGGGAAGAGAGAGTGGGGGTGGAGGGGAAGGGGGTGGGGGGAGGGAGTGGGGGGGAAGGGGGACAGTGAGAGTGGGGGTGGGGGAGGAGAGAGTGGGGGAGGGTGGGGGTAGGAGAGAGTGCTGGTGGGGAAGAGTGGGGCTGGGGGGGAGGGGTGGGGGGCAGGGAAGGGGGTGGTGGTGGGGGGAAGAGAGAGCGGGGGTGGGGGGGAAGGGGGTCGGGAAAAGTGGGGGGAAGGGGGACAGTGAGAGTGGGGGAGGAGGGGGAGGGTGGGGGTGGGGGAGGAGGGGGAGGGTGGGGGTAGGAGAGAGTGGGGGTAGGGGAAGAGTGGGGCTTGGGAGGAGGGCAGGGTGGGGTGGGGAGGAGGGAATAGTGGGGGAAAGTGGGGGTGGGGAGAAGGGAAGATTGGGGTGGGGGGGAGAGTGGGGTGCGGGCTGGGGGAGGGGGGAATAGGGGTGGGGTGGGGGGAATGGTGGTGGAGGCAGTGCTGGGGGGAGTGGGGTGGGGGCAGAGGAGGGGCAGGTGGGGGCAGGGGAGGGGCGAGTGGGGGTGCGTAGGGGGATGGAGTAGGTCAGTGGATGGAGGAGGGGGGGATAAGGGGGATTGAGTGGGGGGTTTGAGGGTGCTACACCAATACAGGAGATGCTTTGGGTCCAGAGCTCCTCAGTCACACCTTCTCCCCTTCCCTGTCCCCCCTCTACAAGGAAAACTCTCATCTTGTATATTTGTGGCTTTGTGTGTTTGTGGATATATTTGTTCTCGAAATACAGCTAAAACGGTACATGATAGCTTGACAATTCTAGGCCCACCTTACTCTCCATTGTCCTGGGGCTCAAATGTTTGTTATATTTTAAAGGTTTTTCACTTTTTAAACTTAAAAAATCACTTTTTAAACTTTAATAAATCCCTGCCCGTCAGCCCGTGTTTGATGTCACAATGGGAACCCAACAGCCGCCCAGCCATTGAGGGTCGAGGGTGGGACAGGATCTGACCAATGGGAGCTCGGAGGGAGGCGGGACCCGTCGGAGTTCTCCGTCTCCTCCCGCGCCCGCTTCAACCGACGGCGCATTGAATCCCCGCTTCCGCCCGGCCCCGCACCATCACTGGACTACAACCTCCAGCGGGCAGCTTCTCCTCCTCCCCCGTCTCCTTCCGCGTCCGCTTCAACCGACGGCCGCCAGGCCCCGGGGGAGACTCCGAGCAGGAGGAAGATGATCGTCGTCTCATCGTTCCCTCCATCTCCTCCCGCGCCCGCTTCAACCAATGCCATCGTCGGGTCCTCACTCCCGCCCGGCCCCAGCGCCCCGGACCATAACCGGACTGCAACCCCCAGCGGGCAGCTACTTCTCCTCCTCCAGCGCCCACTTCAACTGACTCGTCGTCGATGACTCCAACAACAATGGCGGCCGCTCTCCTTCTCCTCCTCCTCCCGCTCCGCCATCTTGTGCGCGCCTCCTGCCGTCACGCTGCCCGCCGGGAGTTGTAGTCCACGCTCCCGTCGCTCCACCGCCCCGGACCATCACCGGACTACAACCCCCAGCGGGCAGCGCGCCGCACACTCACACACACACACCTCCAGGGTAATAGCAGCTTCTTCTTCTCCTCCCGAGTCTCCTCCAGCGCCTGCTTCAACCGACGGTGTCGTCGACGACTCCTACAACAATGGCGGCCGCTCTCCTTCCCGTCCTCCTCCTCCATCTTGTGAGCGCCTCCTGCCGCCGCGCTGCCCGCCGGTAGGTGTAGTCCACGCTCCCGCCCGGCCCCAGCGCCCCGGACCATCAGCGGACTACAACCCCCAGCGGGCAGCGCGGCACACTCACACACCTCCAGGGTAATAATAAAAATAATAATGATATAATATAATAATAATAATAACACAAAATATAATAATGTAAGAATATAAAATGTTATATTGTATATCTATTCATATATGTTAATCTCTTGCAGGGGAGGGGGATGTGGGGGGTCTGACTGATGCTCGGGTTGAGGAGGGATGGAATGGGTGAGTAAAGGGGGGAGGGGAGGGTGCTCGACCAATACAGGAGAGCTTTGGGCCCAACCCTGTTCTATGTCAACTTAAAATTGGATCACTACTTTATGGGCCTTACAGAACAAGCAAGCAGATCTGTTTATTTGGTGGTCCTTTTAAGGAACAGTGTGCTGAAGGGCCTCCTCCTAGTCGTGATATTTAATTGATTCTCAGTTTTGAGTAAAGGCTTTTTCAGACTGACCTAAAGATGCCACTTCATCAAGAGTGGTGGCATTCTTTAGTGTCTTGGCCAATCTTTATCCTGCCTTACTAAAAAAAAACATTTTCTATACTTTGTTGTTTGTTGGAGCTCATACAAAATGGCGGCGCTGCCATAGCAGCTGCGGCTTACCTGCGGTCCATTTGTCTTTGTGTTTTTGTCGGTTTTTTGTCTTAGTTGTAGTTGTGATGTCGTGTTTTTGTGTTTGTGTACTATGTGTGTATGTGGGGGGGAGGGGGGGGGAACTGTAAAATTGTAAATAGGTGTCCCTTCCGAACAGACCCGACCTTTGTTTTCTGGGCCGTGTCTCCGTTCCTGCTGCGGCCTACCATCGGCCCAACGCCTGGAGCTGTCGGCCTCCAGGGCTCCGGTTCGCAGAGCCCGCGGACCGGACTTACCATCACCGGAGCCGGCCGTCTTCGGAGGCTGCGGGAACAGCTGCGACTCGCCTTAGGCTCGGGCCGCGTGGATGCCGACATCGGGAGCTCCGGCAGCGGCACCGTGTTCGCCCGTCCCGGATCGCGGGGCTTGGGTCGCGGACATTTCACCGTCCGGCGCGGCCTAAGATAGGCCGCGGGATATTTCTCTGCTGGGCGGGGGCTTCAATGTCGGGAGCCACGACCGCCCCGACGTGCAGCAACAGCGGCAGCAGCAGCGTGTTCGCCCGCCCCGGATCGGACTTATCATCGGCGGAGCCGGCCGTCTTCGGAGGCTGCGGGAGCGGCTGCGACTCGCCTTAGGCTCGGCCCGCTGCGGAACGTCCGGCGCGGCCTGCAACCACAACAACCTGACCGCGGGAGAGGACAGCAGGAGAAGGGAAAAGACATTGTGGCCTTCCATCACAGTGAGGAGAGGACTGGAGGAGACTCACTGTGATGGATGTTTTCTTGATGGATGTTTCTTTTGTGTGGTTTGGGGGTTGTGTAATTTTAATGCCTATTTTGATGCTTTTGTTGTTGGACTGTGGGTGACTGAATTTCGTCCAATTTGGATGACAATAAAGCTATCTTGAATCTTGAATCTCTTGAATGTTGCAAATTACTAGATGTGTTTCCAATATTACTATAGTAATTGGCCTTTAGTAAAGCTATTTAGACTGCTCTGAGTTTGTGAAGATGTGATACAAATGCAAGTCTATGTTATTTCCACCATTCTCTTGCTTCCGGAATGGAAAGGTTTTAGGATAGGGGGGATGTTGGGCTGACAAAAAAAATCCTAATGATTCTAAACTAGAAGTTAGCATGAGAGCTGCCATTTTGTATAAGATGGCCATGTACCCTGTGGTGAAGATGGAGGTGTCTGAAGTATGAATTGGTTGTAGCCAGGTCAGTAAGTACAATTCACAAAAACAAAATTATAACCTGCAACCAAAAAAGAAATATGTGATTTTTTTAAAGGATTATTTACTTTAAATTGTGACACTGTGAAATTGTAATCATGTGAACATGATTAGTCAAGTTGAGTTTATTGTCCCATGCATAAGTACAGTGAGGTACACGTACAATGAATAATCTTACCATGATGTTTTAACGTTAAGTCCTTTAAAAACACCACGCATTGAAGTACTTAGAGATGTTTCTTAGAAATGCTGATGTAAATACCAGCCTTTTATTCTTTCTGATCCCTCAACTGAAATAATAGAATATTTGTATTTAATGAGTGAGCATCTGACAAATTATAGTGCATCTCAACCAAGTAACAGAATTTCTAGCAGGTCAATGGACCAGTTGTGTAATTGTGCTAACAGAAGGGCAACATTGGAAATTATAAATGTGAAAGTGTGGGAGATTGGGTGTGGAATTGCTGTGCAGCTGGGCATATTAAATATGATTTACCACTAATCCAGCAGCAGCTCATCAACTGTAGTCAAAAGGACGTGGGTTTAAGCTATGTTCCAGGCCGTGTTCTGGAGGACTGAGGCAGTGCAGCACTATCAAAACTTTAAAACAACACCATTTCCGATTTCATCCAGATATAAACAATCCATCAACACAATTCGAAGAGCAATGTGAAGGCTCAGTGACTGTTTCGCTGAACACGTGCTTCGTCCGCCAAGGTCGCAACAGAGACAGAGTCCCCCTAGTCGCAACAGAGACAGAGTCCTAGTCGCAACAGAGACCTAGTCGCAACAGAGACAGAGTCCCCCTAGTCCTTACGTTTCACCCCATCAGCCATTGCATACAACACATAATGCTCCGAAATTTTCGCCACCACCAACAGGATCCAAACACTAGTCACATCTTCCCATCTCCACCCCTTTCTACCTTCTGTAGAGACTGTTTCCTCCGCAACTCTGGTTAACTCATCCCTTCCCACCCAAACCACCCCCTCCCCAGGTGCCTTCCCCTGTAACCGCAGGAGATGCACCACCTGTCCCTATACCTCCTCCCTCGATTCTGTCCAGGGACCCCGAAAGTCCTTTCAGGTTAGGCAGAGATTCACTTGCACCTCCTCCAACCTCATCTACTGTATCCGTTGTTCAAGATGTGGACTCGGCGAGACCAAATGTAGACTGGGTGATCAACTCACTGTTGCTAAACACTTTCATTCTCCTTCCCATCCCACACAGACCTTTCTGCCCTTGGTCTCCTCCATTGTCAGAGTGAGGCTAAACGTAAATTGGAGGAACAGCATCTCATATTTCGCTTGGGCAGCTAACAGCCCAGAGGTATGAATGTTGATTTCTCTAAAGTCAGGTAACATCAGCGTCCCCTCTCTCTCTATCCCTCCCCCACCCAAGTTGCACTAGCTTCTCGTTTTCACCCAACAAACAGCTGACAATGGCCTGTTTCCTTTATCATCGTTACTTTTTTGCATATCTTTCAATCATTGTTCTTCATCTCTCTCCATCATCGTCTATTTCTCTGATCCCTAACCAGTCTGAAAAAGTATCTCGACCCAAATTGTCACCCATTCCTTGTCCCAGAGATGCTGCCTGGCCCGCTGAGTTACTCCAGCTTTTTGTGTCTATCTAATATCTACTGGATATCCGGTTGCTAATCATTTTAACTCCCTTTCCCATTCCCATACTGACCTTTACGTCCTGGGCCTCCTCCATTGCCAGAGTGAGGCTACATGCAAACTGGAGGGACAGCACTGCATATTCCGCTTGGGTAGCTTCCAACCTGTCACATGTCCGCCTCAGATGTGTAATAATGAAGCAGACACAATCTGTGGGAGTTACATTACTTAGTTTCTATGTTTAATGTTTCTCCTGACTGCGACCTTCCAGGCCTTGCAGCATTCAGCACACACAGCAAGCACACCTTCCCGCTCTCCAGTCACCTGATACACACGTCACGATATTTGCATATCAACATCATGACTCATCGTCATGACACAACCCAACGGTTTTAACATTAAATTCTCCAGTTTTAGATTAACTAATCCCCACCCTCCCCTTTTCTACCCAAAACACCCCTTCCTCTCCTCTCTTCCACCCCCCTTTCTCTCCCCGAACTCCAACCTATTTCTACCCTCCACTACTTTCCTCCAGCTTGATTTACAATCCACAACTCTTCAAACCTGTCACACACATTTTCTGTTCTTTTCTCTGGTTCTGTTCCAACTAACTGACTATCAAAACCACCCTTCGCCTAAGTGAAATTATTACCTGACACGCTTTGTCCTGTCTCTCCCCTTTCCAGCTTTCTTTTCCCTCTTCTCCCTCACCACAATCAGCCTGAATTCGAGTCTTGAAACGAAATGTCGCTTATCCATGTTCTTCAGAGATGTTGCCCGAGTTACTCCTGCTGTTACTCCAGCAGTTTGTTTCCTTTTGTGACATACTCTATAATATCTGGTCTCTCACGTTGCTGTATGTTGAATTGTTCTGTGCCAACAATGATTGCGCTTCTAAAATAAAGTAACAGATTAGAAAGCAATTTGGTCATTCTAAAGCCATGAAAGGTAATGAGCAAAAACATTTACTTTCACCGCAGAATGAAATAAATAACTTTTTTTCTGACGTCTGTAGTTGGTTTAAATGCTGCCGGCACAGGATATGGTTTGTTGCTGATGGTTTCAATCTGAAGTGGAAAGAAGTTTAATGTTAAAAATATCAGTGGAAAATCGCTTGAAAATTGTGGTGTTGCAGTTCTCGATTTCTGACGCCAAGAGGTGCTGCAGGATGGTCACAGCCCACTAACAGCCTGCACTGTCAGTGTTAAGCATGATTTGTTAGTGTTCTCAGTGGGTAAGTATGCCACTGCATGGCTCACTGACTTTATCCATTTGGTAACAGGGTTTAGCACGGTTTTTGTCTCATGACATATGTCACAGGTAGTCACTGTGTTCTTGGGATTACAGAGGGGAGTTCAGAATGTGCCCGGAATCATAGAAAGTGTAGAGCACATGAAGAATCTATTTGGCCCTCATATCTGTTGATCCCTTTTGGTAAAGTGTGTTTGTCTTGCTGTTGGTTCTGGCTACAAGGCAAAAGCATATTTATGTAGACTGCTTTGCTACATTGCCACAGGACAGTAGACAGATGTTTTTATATTATGTGCGTTGAGTGAGTCTATGTTCCTCTGTTGTAGCTGCAAGCAAAATTTTCATTCTAACTGTACCTCACCAGTCTTGTGCATATGCAATAAACTCATCTTGACGAGAGATTGGCAATGACCTTATTGCTTTCAGGTAAGCAGACTTTTAGGAGACCACGGTAATCAGAACTAGCTACAGTATTCGAACTTACACTTAACGACAGATGAAAATAAACATCCAGGTTTGCTGGTGACATGGAGCATGCTGACCTTTACCAGGAAATTTTAAAGACACAGAGTGAGGATGAGGGGCGATCTTACAGAGATGTACAAAATCAAGAGAAGAATGGATTGGGTAAATGCACAGATTCTTTTCCCCAGAGTAAGGGAATCAAGAACCAAAGGACCTAGGTTTAAGGTGAGGGGGTGAAAAGATTTAATAGGAACCTAAGGTAACTTTTCACACAAAGGGTGGTAGGTGTAAGGAATGGGCTGCTGGAAGAGGTAGATGAGGCAGGAACTATCGCAAAGTTTAAGAAATACATAGGTACATAGGTAGGACAGATTTAGAGGGATATGGGCCAAATGCACGCAGGTGGGACTAGTGTAGATGGGAATAGTTGGCCAATGTGGGCAAGTTGGGCTGAAGGGCCTGTTTCCACGCTGTGAGATTCCATGACTCTATGACAGTAAACAAATCATTGAGAGATTAGACAGAAAATTAGTAGAGTTTGATTGACGGAACACCACTGTATACTCTCTCTGGACCTGAGCTAAAAAAATCTATACTGGCACACCCAGTGTCGTGCTCAGGGAGTACAGCTCTTCTGTCTTACAATTTAGATGTTAAACAGAGCCCTATCTGCTCTCTCAGTGGAACTTGAAAGGTTGAATAAAGCATATCATGGACAATATCTGACCCTTGAAAAGCATTAGTCAGTCAGCTGATTTGGTTGTTGCTGGATGTGGAACTTTGCTGTGCACAACTTGACTGTCTGCTTTATTACAACAATAAATACATTTCAGAAAGTCCTTAATTATCTGTAAAGTTTTTTGGGACATTCTAATGATTTGAAAGGTCATACATAAATAGTTATTTGTTAATAAAATAAGAAGATAAAATAAGCTCTTGCTCAGGAGCAGTACAAAGTTACCTGCACATCATACCCACCATACTTATGGTGACTAAGTTGTAGTCCAAAGGTCAGGTGACTTCATTCGCACCCTGGCATTGCAGTTGCAATCATTGAACATGTTTTCATGGTTAGCAGGTTGAAATTATTGAGGACCAGCAAGGGGAAACAGCTCTGATATATAAATTCTTATTATGATGTTGTTTGGAACCATATCTGACCACATGAGATAAAAGCCTCACAGGCCTAAAGGCAATATCAACACAGCTATTTGTGTGCCAGGTTGGAAGAGAAGATTCATACTGTTTTCTGCTTATTGCCTTTTCATTTGACCAATTTTTTGTGAAGATGCATTGCAGTTTCAGAAAATGATTCTATGGTGCATTTATTTGATTTGACTTCATCGGCTGTGTGCTTAGTTTATCAGCCCTGAACCTTTCTTTGTGAACCTCAGCACATCTCTAAGGTTTAAATTGCTTTTTAAAACCATTTTCTTTGACCAGGCCTTTGGTCACATCCAGATTTTTCATGCAGATTGATGTCAGGGTAACACTTCTGTGAAGTGCCTTGACATATTAAGGCTCTCTGTAAGTTGTTGCTAAAAAAATGACCTCAAATTATTTGAAGCTGTAAAAGGATGTTAATGGATGCTCATTCTAAGCTAATATGTGAATCTCCTGCTGATTTCAGCTCAGATTTGACATTAATTGCATGTGCCTGATATGCTGTCCCTCCCATGCCATAATAACTCCAATTATAAACTGTAGGTGTAGGGCAGTAGAAACATTCTGTTTATCTCTGCTAATCTAATATATATGGATGTATTGTTGCAAATGGGAATCTAGAACCCCACATTGTAGTTGTGTCCTTTTTCTGTACCAATCAGCCTTAATTCTCTGTATTTTTATTTGCGCAGATATTTGTGTAAATGAGATCTCTGGCTGCTAATGGAAGCCTGGAACAGAAGGTTGCTTTTGTGCACTGATAGCTTGAAATGTTGATATTACTGTCATTAGTCTGGCACATGAGACTGCTGCTTAATGATGGATCAAATTCTCCCTTTATTTTCACATGGAAATGTATAAACTAATAACAGCTCAACCTCCTGCTGTAAGTAAACACAATTAGGGAGTACACAGTTCTCAACTCTTGCACAGAGTTGTCTGTTTCTAGTTACTCTGAGTTTCAGGGAAGATACAGGGTAAGGGCCAATGGATACATGGGAGAAGAGAGGAGTGTTTGGAAATAGTTAGAATTAAATCATTTGACTAATAGACAATAGACAATAGGTGCAGGAGGAGGCCATTCGGCCCTTCGAGCCAGCACCGCCATTCAATGTGATCATGGCCGATCATTCTCAATCAGTACCCCGTTCCTGCCTTCTCCCCATACCCCCTGACTCCGCCATCCTCAAGAGCTCTATCTTCACTGCCTGCTGTACCTGCATGCTTCCTTTCAGTGACTGATGCTCTAGGACGCCCAGATCTCGTTGTACGTCCCCTTTTACTAACTTGACACCATTCAGATAATACTCTGCCTTCCTATTCTTACCACCAAAGTGGATAACCTCACACTTATCCACATTAAACTGCATCTGCCATGCATCCGCCCACTCACACAACCTGTCCAAGTCACCCTGCAACCTCATAGCATCTTCCTCACAGTTGACACTACCACCCAGCTTTGTATCATCTGCAAATTTGCTAATGGTACTTTTAATCCCTTCATCCAAGTCATTAATGTATATTGTAAATAGCTGCGGTCCCAGCACCGAGCCTTGCGGTACCCCACTAGTTACTGCCTGCCATTCTGAAAGGGACCCATTTATCTGAATCAAAAGATCCCTTCTATTGGTGTGTTCATGAATATTGTGTCTTATTTTGCGAAAGTGGTGTCTATAAAAAATGTGATTTGTAAATATAAGTATTCTTCCATAATTAGGCACATATAAGCAGGCACTGAAGATGGAGCGGACTATGTTTTTAATCATATTCTCTAGCTCCCAACCAATTAGACTTCATGAACACATATGCATTTTCTTAATCATTCAACCCCCCCCCCCCCCCTCCCCAAACCCCACCCCGGGTCCACCTTCCTAAACAGTGAATCCTTGGTGGGTATTGGAATAATATCCACAGCAGCAGGTCCCATCTGGCATACGACCCACTGGCTGCTGGTCACTAGTCACAGAGTATTGACAGTACAGCATTTGCCTTTTCACTGCTCAATTTGACAATCTGGAATGTTTCGGTTGCAGTTTGCATTTATGATGTGCAATAAATATTGCAATCAAAGAATCAGATTTCTCTACAAAGGAGTATCATTTGGACATTGATAAGATGAAAACACTTCGTCAGAGCTCTCCAGTCCAATTCTATTTCCCTACTCATTTGCTGTTCATTCAAAAGCTCTGTCATCAAGAGATTTCTTGTTTGGTTTTACATATTGTGATTGTTTGTGCTTGAATGGTCCCTGGTAGAAATGCCTTTCATATTCTAATTCTAATCTCCACCAATTACACGTTGGATTTATTAGACGTAGGTAACATAATGGTTAAAGAATCAGACATTCCAGTACAAATGGGTCAATGCAATGGCATTGCTGTACTCGGTGATTGTTGATAATAGGACAGGCAATCAGAGAGATTGCTGTCGCCATGATGTTGATGCTCCTGCCGTAACCCCAAGAGAAGTAAGGGGGAAGATCGGTAGGAGTGAAACTTACTCCATTTTTGTGAAGTTTCAAAGGTAAATACATGTGCATGAGGAGAAGCAAATGGTTAAATTGGGTGTGAGGGTTAGGTCCACTCTTCCATATTAACAGTACAGCAATAGGAAGAGCTGATTTCAGTGAAAATGTACAGGTTTTGTTTGGATAGGTAAATTGAGTCAAATACAGGCAATCCCAATAATCCAGACGGGAAGAGTCTCAGTCAGAGTCAAACAGCATGGAAACAGTCTTTCGGGCCACAGTGTCCACATCAGCCATCAGTCGCCCATCAACGGAGAGGTGTTGGCGAGTGTAGCATACTTGACCAGATGCTTTTAGTTCTAAGGGTGAAGATGGGAAGTACAATTTGGCCACTGTCACCCAGGGTGCCATTTATGAAATAGGATAGGGTTGTTTTGGTGTGGTGGTTGTGCCAATCTCTTGGCTGCATTGCCTTTGTGGGAAAGATGATGGTCACAGATCCTGAAGATAATAACACATTCTTGGACTTTGCTGAGTTAAAGGAGGTTGCCCAATTGTTAGTGTGCATAAAGGGTAGTGGTTGTCTGGTTTGTAGTGAGCAAATAGGATTGGAAACTAGAATTCACTAGAACTAGAAAATAGTTGGGGAAAAGCCTGGCAGAAATTCAGGTTGATATAGATGGGGAGGGAGAGAATCAGCAAGGACAGGATTGGGTGCCCTTGACCTCCTAGTAAAAATGTTGATGTTGTGGAGGAGTATAGTAAGGAAGAGATTATTAATTTTTGAGGATAAAATGCTTGTATTTAGTATTTCCTGGAATACTATGATGAAAAGCATGGATCGACTGGGCTTATATGCACTGGAATTTAGAAGGATGAGAGGGGATCTTATAGAATTGTATAAAATTCTTAAGGGATTGGACAGGCTAGATGTTCCCGATGTTGGGGGAGTCCAGAACTAGGGGTCACAGTTTAAGAATAAGGAGGAGGCCATTTAGGACTGAGATGAAGAAAAACCTTTTCAGCCAGAGAGTTGTTAATCTGTGGAATTCTCTGCCACACGGAAATGGAGGCCAATTCACTGGATGTATTCAAGAGAGAGTTAGATGAAGCTCTTAGAGCTAAGAGTATCAAGGGATATGGATATTCCATATCATATCATATATATACAGCCGGAAACAGGCCTTTTCGGCCCTCCAAGTCCGTGCCGCCCAGTGATCCCCGTATCAATTTTGACAGCATCAACCTCTTCTCAAAAACCCACTCAGCCTCTCTGTACTGTACAATTTCTCTCTCCAGTTCTGATCTCTAAGTTATTAAACGTAAGCTAACTTGAAAAACCTGCACTAATCTATCTGCAAAGTCTCTGTGATCTATTCTTTCTTTTCCTCTCTAGACTTAACATTTCAGGTTGGTGACCCTTCACAGAATTGAGACAACCTCAAAATTAAACCATGTATTCTGTTCCAGAGAACAGGGTACGACCAAGAGAACCATTGGAATGTCTCCAAACAACATTTGATCATCGACCACACTTTTTATCATCATTTAAGATAACTCTTAATAGTTTGTTTAAAATAGTATCACTCTGAAGTGATAATATCCTCACTCATCACACATTCTGACATGCTATTCTAGTATCTTTGTTTAATTCAGATTTCCAGCTTCTGCATATTTGCAATGTTCAAAAAGACACAAATCTTCCATAGGTGATTCAGTAGGTCATAAATGCCATGGTAAATAAGTTTGTATTTGTTCTTTATAAGGAATGGTTTTGATGGGCTCAAATACTCTCAGTCATGGAGTTGTATCGCACAGAAATCAGCCTTTGGCCCACTATATCCATGCAGGCCCATCCACACAAATCCTGTTTGCCTGTATTAGATTCATTTTCGTTTTAATCCTTAGAATCCCTTTTAGAGTCCTTCTCACCTTGAACCACGACCCCCTTGCTTTTGATACTCCTACTGTAGGAAAAAGATTCTGACAATCTACCCGATTTAAACCTCTCATAATCTTAAATACTATCAAGTCACCCTTCCTTCATTCCGAGAAAAGTTTATCCCAGCGTACCAATCTCTTCCCGCAACTAAAATTCTCCAATACTGACAACATACCCTCTGCACTCAATCCATCAAAACTACATCCTTTCTGTAGTGTGGTGACCAGAGCTGTATAGAGTACTGCATGTACAGTCGAGCCACTTTTTTGTAATATTGCAACTTAATATACCAACTCGTATTCTATGCCCTGATTTATGAAGGCACACAGGCCGTAGGCCTTATTCACCTTATGTGTTGCCACTTTCAGGGAACAATGGACTTGGACCCAATATTCCTGTGTCTTTAGAGCCCTGTTGTTAACCATATATGTCCCACTCCTAGTAGATTTCCCAAAATGCATTACCTCACACTTGTCAGGATTAAATTCCATCTGCAATATTCTGCTCAGATTTCTGTCGTCTATATCCTGCAATAGCCTTCGACAACCTTCCTCGCTGTTTATCGCACCACCAATTTTCATGTCTTCTGCAAACTTACTAATCATGCTTTCTACAATGCACCCAAGACATTAACATATACCCTGAATAACAAAGGATGCAGCACCAAACCCCGTGGAACATTACTGGTCACAGTCTTCCAATCAGAAAAGCATCCTTCCACAACCACCCTTTGCCTCCTTTCACCAAGCCAATTTAAAATCCAATTAGCCAGACGGTTTTGAATCCCATGTGCATTAACCTTATGGACCAGCCTACCATGCGGGACCTTGTCAAATGCTTTACTAAAGTACACGTTGACAAGGTCTCCTGCTCTGCCATCATCAATCTTCTTAATTACTTCTTCCTTAATGAGACATGGCTTCCATTATGCAAGGCCATGCTGACTATCCCTGACCAGACCCTGCCTTTCCAAATGTACATCCCTCCTATCACCTAGAATTTTCTCCAATTATTTCCTTTCCACTGATGTAATGTTCACTGGCCTGTGGTTACCTGGTTTATCCCTGCTGCTCTTCTAAAATAAAGGAACATGACCTATCTTCCAAATTTATGACAGTCATCTGTGGAGAATGACGATGAAAACATCTCAGAACCTCAGCTATCTCCTACCTTGCTTTCCGCAGCATCCAGGGACAGAGTTTCCAGCCCCGAGGATTTGCCAATCTTTATGCCTTCCATGATATCTAGCACCTCCATCTTAATACTAACTTTCTTAAGACTATCAACATATCTCTCACTGAACTCATTGTCCCCCATGTCCATTTCCTTGGCGAATACATTTGAGAAGTATTCATATAGAACATCGCCCACTTCCCCTGGCTCCATTTATAGATTACAGCTCTTTCCCTGGCTATAATTTTGCTCCTGATCTCAACCATCTTGGGATTTTCCTTAATCTTACTTGCCAAGGATATTTCGTAGCCCATTTTTTGTCATCCTAATTTCTTTCTAAAATTCTCTCCTATAACCTCTATTCGACAAGAAACTTGCTTGACTCCATTGCCCTCCATAATGTTAGGGACAAAGACCCATCATTTATTTATTTGCCTCTGTACTCCACAATTTGAGATTTGCAATAGAAAAAAATCACTTGTGGTTAAAATGCACATTGTCAGATTTTAATAAAGGCCATTTTTAAACATTTTGGTTTCATCATGTAGAAATTACAGCAGTGTTTATACATAGTCCCCCCATTTCAGGGCACTATAATGTTTGGGGTTAGCGATGTCATGTAAATGAAAGTAGTCATGTTTAGTATTTTGTTGCATATCCTTTGCGTGCAATGACTGCTTGAAGTCTGCGATTCATGGACATCACCTGTTGCTGGGTGTCTTCTCTGGTGATGCTCTGCCAGGCCTGTATTGCAGCCATCTTTAGTTTATGTTTGTTTTGGGAGCTAGTCTCCATCAGTTTTCTCTTCAGCATATAAAAGACATGCTCAATTGGGTTCAGATCGGGTGATTGACGGCCACTCAAGAATTGACCATTTTTTAGCTTTGAAACTCCTTTGTTGCTTTAGCAGTATGTTTGGGATCATTGTCTTGCTGCAGAATAAACCGCCGGCCAATGAGTTTTGAGGTATTTGTTTGAACTTGAGCAGATAGGATGTGTCTACACACTTCAGAATTCATTATACTACTACCATCAGCAGTTGTATCATCAATGAAGATAAGTGAGCCAGTACCTTCAGCAGCCATACATGCTCAGGCCCTACCCCCACCACTGTGTTTCACAGATGAGGTGGTATGCTTTGGATCTTGGGCAGTTCCTTCTCTCCTCCATACTTTGCTTTTACCATCACTCTGATATAAGTTAATCTTCATCTCATCTGTCCACAAGCCCTTTTTCCAGAACTGTGGTTGCTCTTTTAAGTACTTCTTGACAAGCTGTAACCTGGCCATCCTATTTTTGTAGTTAACCAGTGGTTTGCATCTTGCAGTGTAGCCTCTGTATTTCTGTTAATTAAGTCTTCTGCGGACAGTGGTCATTGACAAATCCACACCTGACTCCTGAAGAGTGTTTCTGATCTGTCAGACAGGTGTTTGGTGATTTTTCTTTATTATAGAGAGAATTCTTCTGTCATCAGCTGTGGAGGTCCTCCTTAGCCTGCTCGTCCCTTTGCGATTAGTAAGCTCAACAGTAAGCCTATGGTTTGGCTGATGTCGCTAACAGTTTTATTCTTGTTTCTCAGTCTCATAATGGCTTCTTTGACTTTCATTGGCACAACTTTGGTCTTCATGTTGATAAACAGCAATAAAAGTTTCCAAAGGTGATGGAAAGACTGGAGGAAAGACTAGGTGCTGAGAGCTCTCTTATACCTGCATTAAGGAGGCAATTGAACTACCGGAGCAATTACACACGCCTGTGAAGCATGTGTCCCAAACATTATGGTGCCCTGAAATGGGGGGATTATCTATAAACACAGCTGTAATTTCTACATGGTGAAACCAAAATGAAACAAAATGACCGAGACAGAGAAACAGATATGCAGGCAGAAGGCAACCTAAAAACAACAAGGTTTTAATTGTTTTGATGGGATATTTTAACTTTCCCAATTTCTCAAGAAGACACAAAGTGCTGGAGTAACTCTGCAGGTCCGATAGCATCGCTGGAGAACATGGAGACTGAGGGATGTGGCAAGGCAAGAATTTAGATGCCTTCCAGTGCATTCAATGCTTCCAATCCACGATGAGCAGTAGCAGCTGTACGGAAAACGTGGTACTGACCATATTTCATTCCAGGATAGTGCAGTGATGCCATCCATGCCTTACAGCTCCAGAGACGTAGGTTCGAGCTGCTCCTTGGGTATTGCCTATGTGAAATTTACACATTCTCCCAATATCTGCATGGGTTTCCTGCAGATATTTTGGTTTATTTCCATATATCAGAGCTGTGCAGGTTGGTAGGTTAATTGGCTACTAAATCTACTTCTGGTATTGAAGTATGGGTGGTAAGCATATCAGGGAGGGGAGTTAATGAGGATGAAGGGAAAACATAGAATTAATATTAACGTGTGCTTGATGGTTGGCATATTTTGGTGAGCCAAAATGTCTGTGTCATTGCTCTGTGATGCTTTGACCTGGTTCTGATGCTCAAAGGCGCAGCAGAATCAGACCTTCCTGACAGCCATTCTATGTATTTCTGACATCATTCTGAACTCTTTAAGCTGCCATCATGGTCATTTAAAGTGTTGATGTGGCGCCTTCCTTGAGTATCTGATGAAGTTTGGAGGAAGGACATAATGGCAGAACCTGGCTGTGGAGTAACTTAACTAAGGGAACATTGTGTACAGTCTCTGGACTTTTTTTCTATTTCTACCAAAATATAGATTTCTGGAAACTCTATTGCATTCTATCTGCCCATCTTCTTGTGACACTCTGAGTGTCAAAGATCCACACACATCTCAAGCAGAGTCCAATGTACCTGGAGTATGAATGGCAAAAAATGCATTGTGCCGTTCTCAATTGTGGCATCAAAAGGAAAGATGTCAATTTTATTGCAGTGAGTAGCCACCGAGTCAGAAGGTTATAAGTTCAAGGCCTGCTCAATTTACTTAAGTATAAAATCTTGTTGTTTGCTCCAGTACAGCACTGAGGTCGTGGTGTAGATTTACAGATAATAACAAGAATGTCAGAGGCGCTGCCTATTGGAAGAGGTTTTAAACCAAGATCCCATATGTCATCTCATGGAAGAAACTTCTTTTTTGGCAGGGCTGGGCCAAACCTAATTGTTCCATTCATCACCAGAAATGATCAGTTTCTCACGTTAATGTCGATGGGTTTGTTATATCCGTGCCTCTCAAATGTTTTGGAACTTTCGTGCCTATCTGTTTCATGTAGGAGTTTTTAAAATAGTTTATACTAGCACAAGGTTAAATTCAGTTTTCCAGAAATGCAACACATTTTAATTTAACATTTATAGGCAACCCATGTAGAATGTTAATACATAAATAATATTAAAAAGCTAGGTTAGGAGTATGAAGTGTTAATTTAATTGGGGACTTCAGAAACCAGTTGCAATCAATCTGAGTGTATAAATCCTTCAAATAAATTAGATTTTCATTCCATCTTTTATTCTTTGCATGTTTATATCAGTGAGGTGATACACCAACACCTTGTGTTGCACCTAAGTACTACTGCAGAACACTGCAGTGTCATTCTCAAAAGAGAGAACAGTATATTAGACTATATGGATAATTGATTTTTTTATCGTACTGAAGTTCTGCAGTAAATCGTTGAGATGGACGCTGACTAAAGAATGGTGTCACGATCGAGCTGCTATATTTTACTTTATTGCTTGCTCTCAAGCACTCATTGCTGCAGATTTCTCAGAATATTGGAAGTTGCAAGGGTGATTTGCTCTCACTGCCAAGCCTGACTCATTGGAGTTTTTGGGCTTTTCATCTTATTTGTGAATGATTTTTTTGCCATATTTAATATCTGGTAGTTTGCCTGTGCATGAAAAACTAGTTGTATTGTTTAGTTTAGTTTAGTTTAGATTATTGTCATGTGTACCGAGGTCCAGTGAAAAGCTTTTGTTGCCTGCTATCCAGTGAGCAGAAAGACAATACATGATTACAATTGATCCATTTACAGTGTATATGATAAGGGAATAACGTTTAGTGCAAGGTAAAGCCAGCAAAGTCCGATCCAGGATAGTCCGAGGGTCATCAAAGAGGTATATTAATGTTTGCAAGATCAGATCGAATCACACCAAAAATTACAAGACAGGTGCAATCTCTCATTTAGCCATTTTGGATTTTATTCTCCTGACATCTAATAGTTCTTTATTCTCCTGACAACTAATAGTCCTTGATCTTATTGATTCTGAAGTTGTGGCCTCTGTCAATCATTCTATTGTTTCCAACTATATAAATCAGTGAAATCATTCAACCTCATATGTCTTTAATTTTGGTATCTATTTGTCTTTGTTCTACACCTACCAATTACAAGAAAAAGCATGATTCTATGGACTTCACAATGGTGACACAGTAATACATAGCTGTAAGGAAGAGGGACTGGGTGTGCTGACTATGCAAACCTGTGATATCCAGTCACATTTGGCCACCACAAGGATACTTCCTACTGATTCCCACCTACTGCCCTTCCTTAACAGATGAATCACTGCACCTCGAGCGTGACACCTTTGGAAGGAGCACAGAATAGCAAGGGCTTAGAATGTACTATAGATAGATGACTTAATTGTCTATACTTTGGAGTTACCCAGTAATGACCATCTTCAACCAGAAGTGTTAAGCAGCCATTTTTCACACGAAAGATCCATGGCACACTTACTTTTGCAAGAAGGACCTGATTTGCAACCGATGACATTTAACAAAAAACATTTTATTTTGTCTCAACCATTTCATGCAGTGGGTGTTCACACCTTCTACATCCAATGTTTCTAATCCCTTAGGTAAGGAAGTTGAGCAGTAATATGGTGATACACTCATGTTCATCAGTACTAATTACTTCTGTGTACCAGTTCGATACGGACGTATCTAAACTCAGGCCCAATTACTCATGTGGGACCAACATGGTTTCCTGATCCTAGGGCCACTCTGCTTGTTGACTCAATACTGTTTGAGGTGAGTGATTCATTGTGGTCCAGCATTCCCCATGGATTCCACATGCTTTTGCCAGATGACATTATGGGTTGGGCTTTTTATTGAGTTGAGGTTGTCCTGGGCAGTCTTGGGAACAATTAGCAAGTCAGCAGTTGGTTCATCTACTGGGCCAGGCAGACAGATGGGAAGAAGCAGATCTCGTGCGATTGCTGGTGTGACAAGTGCTCACCAATCACACAGACCCAACCTGGGGGTGTGAATGGGGTAATAGATCCAGCACATGGCTATAGATTCAATAAAGTGCAAGGGCTACATGGAGCATAGATATGGCAGGTATGGTAGATGGAGCATAGACATGACAGGTATTGATAATTTCATAGACTCACAAAATGCTTATGGAAAGGAAGAAGGTTATTTGGCCCATCATTTCCGAATCATCTTGATTTAAGACTAATCCAGCTAGGTCTGCTTCCTTGTTCTTTCACTTTTTTTTATTTTTATGAAGGATGTTGTGCCAGAAGTCCACAAAATAAGCAAGTAATAAACACTGGAAGTGTTTTATTTTTAATTGCATTCATTCATATAGTATTTTCAGGCTAGATATTTTTTCTTCTCATTGAGTTATAGAAGAAAGATTACAGAAGAAAAATGTATTACTCTTGAGAACTTATGATGACGATCACAATATATCAAGGCTAGTTCTCGTGTTGTGGGCTGCGTAGGGAATTTGTTTTTGTTTTTATATTAACAATGGAGTTTTAAAGATTGTGACACTGACAGTTTCTGAGAACTCGACTAGTGTTTCCTGGCCCTACTCCACACTCCAGTATTTCTTAGTAAACAATTTATATTGAAAATTTGAGCTTGAGTATGGTAAATATACATAATATAGCCATAGTAAACATATAAGAAAATAACACCCCACCCCCACTCCTACTCTGACTTTGTCTTCTGCACTGTTTCAATGAAACTCAAATGAATCCAGAGGAGTAGCACCTTATCTCGTGTGCTCATGCATTACAAGCTTACAGACCCAACATCAAATTCAAGAATTTTAAGATGAATTACTGCTATTTTATTTTTGGACAGACTGGTAATAATCCTGATATTGCCATTCATTCCTCCATTCAATTAATCTTTTATCTCTTTTCATGTCCCTCGTCCAATCTCTTTGTCTTGTACCATTATGACCTTTTTCACTTCAGCCATTCCTGCCTTTCACTCAATCACAAACCTCTCCTCTTCGTTCCCCAGCTCTTCGACAGGATCTGGCACACAGAACACATGATTGTGTGCATGCTTGCATCTCAAATTCTTATTCTGTTGAAAGACCAATTCACTAACCTGAAACATTGACACTGTTTCTCTCCTCACAGATACAGCCCAACCAATTGAGTACATCTTCATGTTCTGGTTTATATTTGGTTCCTACCGTATGGATTACCTTGCTTCATTATAAATGGAGGTTAACTTGTACTTTACTTGACCTATGAACAAATACAGTATCTCAAGTTACAGTCGTGCTAATATTTTGCATCCATCATGATAAAATATCAATTATGAACTTCAGAAACATAAGTCATATGAAAATGATTTTCAAGACCTGGTGGTGCGCTATAAAGTACAAAGTACATTTTGGTTTTATTCATGATTAAGATTTCATATTTTTAATGCATCAGAGACTGCTCAGAAAAAAAATCAAAGATAAATCATTTAATGTATTTATGTTGTCTGGATCATAAATCATGGCATGAAGGTTCCAAGATAATTTTGACTACTAGCTATAAACTCATTTAATAAATGTAAGAAAGTCCCCTGTACAGTTGTAATCTGCATTCTCTTGCTCCATATCAACTTTCTTTGTGTACAGCTAAACCAAGGTTCCAATCATATAAAACGTAGTTGTCAAAAATCTATAGCAAAATATTCGCTTCTCCCTATTTGCTATACTTCTGAATGACATAGAAGTGTACAAGCTCATTATTTATTTAGAAGTTAAAAAGTTTATTGAAATTAGCTGAATAGAAACGAAAATAAGCAGGTTGTATTTAAACTCCTGAGTATGCAGTCCATAAACGTAACTAATTGCAGTATTTTCTCTGTGCGTTAATCTGTGCGTTAAAAGACTTGAGTGTAAAAATCAAAACAGAACTTGACTGAAGAAGAGTGATGTTGCCTTTCTTTTGTGATATTAAACCAAGACCTAACTGCTTTCTATTAGAGATGTAAAAGAGTCCAGCTCTGATTTAGTGAGCAACAGTGGAGTTTGGCTCACTACCGTAACTGATGTTTATCCACCAATCAAAATTATTAAGAACAATTTATTATTAAATATCAAATTGTACTTGTGGGAGCTCCTTTGTCTAAAATGGCTGCCAATTGACCTGCGCAACAACATCTGGTACTTTATCTAAAGTGCCAAAATCTGGTACTTTAAAAAGTGCTGTGGGGCCCAGTGAAGTTGTAAAACTCACCGTGTAAATAAGGGTCTTTCTTGCTACACAGATGTTGTCTCATTTAATTTTAATCTCCCAAGTTTCTTATATTCTGTGGATAATTGCATTGGAAATAACGGGCTATTCTGCCTATTGGGCCTGCAGTATGTCAGCCTTGGAGCACCCCTAATCCCATTCACCTACCTATTTTCCTGTAATTTTTTCTTTCTCACATTTCTGTCAACTCCCATCTGCCCACCTCCTCCTCCCAACCACCCCCTTCCCCATTCCCCCTTCCGATTCTGCTGCCACAATTCTACACAAAGCAAGTAACTATCTAACCTTACAATCCAAACACCATCCAAACTGGAAACTATAGACCAGTTTTATTGACATCAATTCCATGTAAGATTTTGGAATGTATCCTGCATCATCATATCATGAATGATTTTGAACAATATCACATCTTAGTCGATGTGCAACACTGTTTCCGCAAGGGACGTTCCTGTGACACTCAATTATCTGCTCTTGATGACGACCTTGCAAAGATTTTGGATGATAAAGGCCAAGCGGATCTGATTATCATGGACTTCAGTAAGGCACTCGATTCCGTGCCCCATCGACATCTTTTGATGAAACTTTGCCACATGGGAATTAGAAACAATTAAAAAATTGAGTCTTTCCTTACAAACCATCACCAACAGGTTGTGTTGGAGGGTATTTCTTCCAACAGAGCTAAAGTCTCATCTGGGGTTCCCCAGGGTACAGTCCTGGGACCCCTACTATTTTTGGCATATATCAATGATCTGCCTTTGAAGGTCCACTCAAAGGTTAGACTCTTTGCGGATGATTGTATTCTCTAGAATAGAATACGATCCATGGAGGATTCAGAGAGACTCCAACAAGACCTTAATGCTTTATTCAAATGGGAAGGAGATTGGCAGTTGTCTTTCAATTCTTCTAAGTGCTTCAGTATGAGAGTCACCCACAGGAGGAATCCGGTTACCATGAAGTACAAGATGGGACCCTCCACCCTGGAAGAGGTGAAACATCATCCCTACCTGGGAGTGGAACTTAGCAGTGATTTGAAATGGTCTACTCGCAACAACCAAACAACCATCAAGGCTAACAGAATGCTGGGATTACTGAAGAGAAATATTTATTATTGTAACAACAAAACCAAATCTATAGCCTACAAGACTGATAGGACCCAAACTTGAGTATTGCTCCGCGGTTTGGGATCCACAACACAAAACAGATGGGAACAAGTTAGAAAGAATTCAAAATAGAGCTGAAAGGTTCACCGTTGGCGATTACAGTGGGGAGTCCAGTATCACTAAAATCCTTGCTGATCTAGAGTGGGAAATTCATCAATACCGTAGGACCAAATTACACCTGACGACCATCTATCATCTATAAAGAAATGCACGGGTTTATTCCAAGCAACATCAAGAGTCATCTTCAATCTGAAAATTCATCCAGACAACCAAAGACCTGGCAATCAGGGGTTTTCAAATACAACATCATCCCAACAAGTAAAGACTGTTATAGGTATCCACCTGTACCCAAAGACAATTTGTGAATGGAATCATCTCCACCATGACATTCGCACTGCACCCGACGTTAAGACCTTCAAGACCAAGTTGGAAACAATCAAAATTAAGACGTTGACCTTTAAGGCCCACTTTAATATTTAATTGCAGTTTGGCACATGATTCTCCTAATGTATGCGACAACCAGTGATGGTTAGATTATACATCAAGATACAGATACAGATTGAGGTGAAAGAGGAAATTGGTACACTCAGGGGAGCTCTGGGGAAAACTCCACGCAGACCAGAGAAGATGTCAGGATTCAACCTGGGCAACCGAAGGCTGCTGTAGGGTGCCACTCTAAACAATAACTGTTTTAGTAAATACTATAATGTGTATTTCTGTAATGTGTATTAGGATCCGTAGACAAAAAAGATTGCTAGAAGCTAGGGGGAGTGTTGTGGAGTGGGGGTGGGTGAAATTTATCCCTGGTTGCTCATGAGAGCATAAACTATACTCATGACTGTGGGTTGTAATCCACTTCTGAAATGCAATTCCATGGATTCCATTGGAATTGAATTTCAGATGTAGAGTACTCGATGCAGCTGCCATGGTCGTGCATGTTGAGTACTACAATTGAGGATGAATTGTTGTGCCCAGGGATATGGGAAAGTGATTTGATTTTAACAGCATTAAAGAAAAATAGAATCGCATTAAGTGCATTTTTGAAGATGTTTGAATTTTGAACTAGCATTCTATTGCATCTAAAAAATTGAATGACAGATTAAATATTATTAAAATTTTATTAACTCATAATCTCTGCCAATACCTATATAGATTGTCCTCTGTTACTATATTCTCTGAAGGAAGTGCAATTGATTAATTCCTGAACCAGTTCTGGTGAAATTGATTGAAAATTTGACCTAAGTAACAATTTTATTTTTGAACGATTCGGGACTTGCCATGGTGGTATTCTAAGCTTCCAAGGATTAGTCAGTTCTTCTATTCAGGTGAAATTTCATAGGATCTTTCAAATATGTTCTCTATTAGATATGTCCAGGTTAAAATGACTTCACCTGTTCTCATCATTTAAAATAAAATAATTTATTTCTAAGCAAGGGGGAGTTTGCACAATTCACTGTTTGACATGATTCTGCTACAGAAAGATGGCCCTAGGTCATAATTAGTATTTTACATATAGGATTTTGTACTACATAGAGCATTAAACTTGGCACACAATTAGAAAGTGTTGCAGGTTTGACTTTCAATCATTTTAAAGTAGAACCAATGTATTGAATGACAGAGAGGCCTCTGTTAGAAGAGGCTCGTGGGAATTACTTTGAAGGTTCAGTGAAATTAGCAGAAGAATTAGCAGTAGATTCATGACAATTGTTGTTATGGAAACAGCTATTGAGGTTCAGTTCTTTATAAACCTGACACCAAGATTTATTTTGATAGCTGTTGAAAAACGAAGGGGGATATGATTTTATTTTTTGTAAGAACGGTGTTAGAATTTAAAAGTTTTTTAGTCTGCAGTTTTCCATGAGGTAATCTATTGATTAAACATACATTTGTCCTGAGAGAAAGAGCGGAAGAGAGTTTGAGGCAGCAGACTGGTTTATAATAACCATTAATATCGCTGATTTGTTTGGACACAGTAAGAACTGTGGCAGCAGTGTATGATGTTGATACTATTTTTCTATTTTGCTCCATTACAAATGAAAGAAATACTTGTGGCAGAATAGAGAGCATTAACTATTGAACCTGTTGGTGTGTTTGAAGGCGAATCTTTAGTTTTGAATTTTTCTCCATGTCATAATCATGCCATGTTCTGTTTACCCATCAGCCCAACACACTGATCTACTATTGATCTAAGTCCACCTTAATTTCACTATTAAAATTCTACTGTTTGTGTTACATTCCTCCAGAGGATTTGCCTCATGCTATCTGAAACTTCTGAGACCCGCAACTCTAAGAGATTATTTATACTCCTGTTTTTCACCTCTTGTGAATCCACTATTTTAATTCTCCAGCCTGTGATCCGAGGCTCTGGAATGCACTTTCCAAATCTGTTCACCTCTCAATGTCTCCTTGCTCCACGAATCTGCCTCTTCCTTTTCAACTACTTTCAAAGCAAATCTTTTGGTCATCCACTTAATTTCTCCTTTTCTGCTTTCTTCTTTGTTAATATTTCTATAAAGCGCCTTTGTTTTTTGTTTTTTGTTTTTTACGACATCAAAGGAGCTATATAAATGCAAGTTGTTGTCCTCTGACTTGAACAATCTGTTAATGAGCAATACCATGAAACTATTTTATGTTTTAATTATTGTACTGTTCAAAGAATCTTCCAAGTAAAATGTATCTATGGTATTAAACGATTAAAGTACATAGCTACATTCCATTACTTAGCTGACATTACATTTTTATGCGAAACTAGGGCCCAAACCACTCCTGCATTGGTGCAGCACTCTCTCCTCCCCCACTCCTCCCTCCCCTCTAAGAGTCATAGAGTGATACAGTATGGAAACAGGCCCTTCAGCCCAACTTGCCCACACCGACCAACATGTCCCAGCTACACTGGTCCCACCTGCCTGAGCTTGGTCCATATCCCTCCAAACCTGTCCTATCCATGTACCTGTCTAACTGTTTCTTAAACGTTGGGATAGTCCCAGCCTCAACTACCTCATCTGGCCGCTTGTTGCATACACCCACCACCCTTTGTGTGAACAAGTTACCCCTCAGGTTCCTATTAAATCTTTTCCCCTTCACCTTGAACCTATGCCCTCTGGTCCTAGATTCCCCTACTCTGGGCAAAAGACTGTGCATCTGTGAATAGAAAATCTATTCCTCTCATGATTTTCTACACCTCTATAAGATCACCCCTCATCCTCCTGTGCTCTAAGGAATAGAGACCCATCCTACTCAACCTCTCCCTGTAGCTCACACCGTCTAATCCTGGCAACATCCTCGTAAATCTTCTCTGAACCCTTTCAAGCTTGACAATATATTTCCTATAACATGGTGTCCAGAATTGAACACAATATACTAAATGCAGTCTCACCAATGTCTTATACAACTGCAACATGACCTCCCAACTTCTATGTATAAGAAAATAACTGCAGATGCTGGTACAAATCGATTTATTCACAAAATGCTGGAGTAACTCAGCTGGTCAGGCAGCATCTCGGGAGAGAAAGAATGGGTGACGTTTCGGGTCGAGACCCTTCCTCAGACTGATGTCGGGGGTGGGACAAAGGAAGGATATAGGTGGAGACAGGAAGATAGAGGGAGATCTGGGAAGGAGGAGGGGAAGGGAGGGACAGAGGAGCTATCTGAAGATGGAGAAGTCGACGTTCATACCACCGGGCTGCAAACTGCCCAGGCGAAATATGAGGTGCTGCTCCTCCAATTTCCGGCGGGCCTCACTATGGCACTGGAGGAGGCCCATGACAGAGAGGTCAGACTGGGAATGGGAGGGGGAGTTAAAGTGCTGGGCCACCGGGAGATCAGTTGCGTTAATGCGGACCGAGCGCAGGTGTTCAGCGAAGCGATCGCCGAGCCTGCGCTTGGTTTCGCCGATATAAATAAGTTGACATCTAGAGCAGCGGATGCAATAGATGAGGTTGGAGGAGGTGCAGGTGAACCTCTGTCTCACCTGGAAAGACTGTTTGGGTCCTTTGATTGAGTTGAGGGGGGAGGTAAAGGGACAGGTGTTGCATCTCGTGCGGTTGCAAGGGAAAGTGCCCGTGGTTGGGGTGGTTTGGGTAGGAAGGGACGAGTGGACCAGGGAGTTACGGAGGGAACGGTCTCTGCGGAACGCAGAGAGGGGAGGAGATGGGAAGATATGGCCAGTGGTGGGGTCCCGTTGTAGGTGACGGAAATGTTGGTGGATGATATGTTGGATCCGCTGGCTGGTGAGGTGGAAGGTGAGAACGAGGGGGATCCTGTCCTTGTTGCGAGTGGGGGGAGGGGGAGCAAGAGCGGAGCTGCGGGATGTAGAAGAGACCCTAGTGAGAGCCTCATCTATAATGGAGGAGGGGAAGCCCCGTTTTCTGAAGAACGAGGACATCTTGGAAGCCCTAGTCTGAAACACCTCATCCCGGGCGCAGATGCGGCGTAGACGGAGGAATTGGGAGTAGGGGATAGACTTTTTGCAGGGGACCGGGTGGGAAGAAGTGTAGTCCAGATAGCTGTGCGAGTCGGTGGGCTTGTAGTAAATGTCCGTCACTAGTCTGTCTCCTGTGATGGAGATGGTGAGGTCCAGAAACGGGAGGGAGATGTCAGAGATAGTCCAGGTATATTTAAGGGCAGGATGGAAATTGGAGGTGAAGTGTATGAAGTCAGTGAGTTCTGCATGGGTGCAAGAGGTAGCACCAATGCAGTCGTCGATGTAGCGGAGGTAGAGTTCGGGGATGGGGCCAGTGTACGTCTGGAACAGGGATTGTTCGACGTACCCGACAAAGAGGCAGGCGTAGCTAGGGCCCATGCGAGTGCCCATAGCTAAGCCTCTGGTTTGGAGGAAGTGGGAGGAGTCAAAGGAGAAGTTGTTGAGGGTAAGAACCAGCTCTGCTAGGCGGAGGAGAGTGTTGGCCGATGGGGATTGGCTGGTTCTACGGTCGAGGAAGAAACGGAGGGCTTCGAGACCATCCTTGTGGGGGATGGAGGTGTAGAGTGACTGGACATCCATGGTGAAAATGAGGGAGTGGGGGCCTGGGAACCGGAAGTTATCCAGGAGATGGAGAGCATGTGAGGTGTCTTGGACGTAGGTGGGGAGGGATTTAACCAGGGGGGATAGGATGGAGTCGAGGTAGGTAGAGATAAGTTCGGTAGGGCATGAGCAGGCAGAGACAATGGGTCTGCCGGGACAGTTGAGTTTGTGGATTTTGGGTAGGAGGAAGAATCGGGCCGTGTGGGGCTGGGGAACTATGAGATTGGAGGCACTGAGGGGTAGATCGCCGGAGGTGATGAGGTCGGTGATGGGTCTGGTGTTTATCGGTGGGGTCATGGTCATGGGATAGGTAGGAAGAGGTGTCTGATAGTTGTCGTCTGGCCTCGGTGCGGTAGAGGTCAGCACGCCAGACTACCACAGCCCCTCCCTTGTCAGCGGGTTTAATTATTAAGTCCGGGTTGTTGCGGAGTGAGTGGAGGGCTGCACGTTCAGGAGGGGAGAGGTTGGAGTTAGTCAGGGGAGTGGAAAATTTGAGGCGGCTGATGTCACGCCGGCAGTTTGAGATAAAAAAGTTCTAGTGAGGGTAGTTGGCCATACTGGTGGGTAAAAGTGGAGGGGGTCCATTGGAGACGGGAGAAGGGGTCATCAGTGGGGGGTCGGGACTCCTTCCCGTGGTAAAAAGCTCGGAGGCGGAGGCGGCGGAAGAAGAGCTCCACGTCATGGCGGACGCGGAACTCGTTGATGTGGGGGCGGAGGGGAACAAAGGTAAGGCCTCTGCTGAGGACCGACCGTTCGGTGTCTGAAAGGGGGAGGTCAGGGGGGATGGTGAACACCCGGCAATGGTGGGGGTTGAGGTCGGATGGAGGCAGGGGGGCAGGTGGAGGGGATGTATGGTGGGGGGGTGGTGGGTTAGCTGGGCAGAGGGGGGCATGAGGACCGATGTGGGGAGTACTGGGGGTCAACTGGCTGGAGGGGGAAGGGGGAGACCCAGTGGAACCCCTGCTGCAGTTACCTGTAGTAGGGGGTGGGCAGTAGGACCCAGCAGTGCTGAGGGGCTCTGCCTGGTGGGGGCTGTGGGCCCAGCGCGGTGTGTGTGGGCCAGGTGGAGCTGCAGCCTGTTGTTGGTCCCGGGGGCCGGGTACAGCGACGGCTGTGACCTGCCGCTGGGCGGTGGAGCGGCGCGGGTCAGCACGGTCGCTGGGGGAGGCCCGCGGGGACCTGGAGTCCGGGTAGGTGGCGGTCGGCGGATGGCCGGGGAGGGCGTGGGCGGCGGTGAAGGGGTCGGGAAGGTCGGCGGCAGCGGTGAAGGGGTCAGGAAGGATGTGGGCGGCAGCGGCGGTGCAGAGGCCTCGCTCGTCGGCGGCAACGGCCCCGGGGAGGCGGTGGAGGTCTGCGGCGGCAACCTCAGGTAAGCCTCGGCAATCGGCGGCCCCGGGGAGGCGGTGGAGGTCGGCGGCGGCGGCAGCGGCCCCAACTTCTATACTCTATACTTTGACTGATGAAGGCCAATGTGCCGAAAGCCTTTTTGACCACCTTATCTACCTGCGACTCGACCTTCAAGGAACCATGCACCTCCATTCCTAGATACCTCAGCTCTACAACACTCCCCAGAGACCTACCATTCACTGTGTAGGTCCTGCCCTTGTTAGATGTCCCAAAATGCAATGTATTAAATTCCATCAATCATTCCTCAGCCCACCTGGCCAATCGATCCAGATCCTACTGCAATCTTTCACAACCATCTTCACTATCTGCAAAACCACCCACTTTTGTATCATCTGCAAATTTGCTAATCTTGCCCTGTGTGTTCTCATCCAAATCATTGATGTAGATGACAAACAGTAACGGGCCCAGCACCAAACCCTGAGGCACATCACTAGTCACAGGCCTCCTTCCATGGAGCCAATTTGCTATCCTTTCAGCTATCTCTACTTGGATCCCATGCGATCTAATCTTCAAGAGCAGCCTACCTTGCGGAACCTTATCAAATGCCTTACTGAAATCCATGTATACAACATCTCCAGCTCTGCCCTCATCGACCTTTTTGGTCACGTCTTCAAAATATGCATGAGTATTGTGAAGTACTGGTACAATGAAATAACTTGTTTGCAATAGATGTACCTAAAAGTGAAATGCCATCATGACAAAGCGTAAATACACAGTAAAAGCAGGATTGAATAAGTAGGGCTGAAGAGTGAATAGTTGTGGGCAGCTATGTATAATGGAAGGAAGATGTTTTAAGGATTACCATATTGGACGAATGCTGAAGAATTTGCAAACATCATTTGCCATAAGTGGTGAATGAATGATCCAAAGATAGACACAATGTGCTGGAGTAAGTCAGCAGGTCAGGCAGCATCTCTGGAAAAAATGATGGGTGACGTTTTGGGTCGAAACCTCTCTTAAGACTTGTTGTAGAAAGTAGAGAAGGGAGGGAGGGGGGGTGACTGAAGGTAGGAAAAGACCAAAACAAATCAGGGCCGGCAACAGATGACCAAGGACGGGTGGAGTCCATAATTGTGTCCAGAATTGTAAGTGGACCAACCACAGGTCAAAGGGTGGGTATCTTCTGGTGAGTGACTCACCCCCTTGCTCACAGATCCTTTCTACCATCTTTAAGACATACTTAAAAGCGTGATGGAAGTCAGTCCACCTGCCTGGATTAACAATACTTAGAACCCTCAATATGTTTGAAGACAGAACATCCTCCTGATTGGTTTTGCACCCGCCATTCCAAGGAGTCATTCTCTCTGCTGCTGGTGCACAGTGGCTACTGTGTGTGGCATCTACAAGTTGCAGTGCAGTTACTTACTAAGTTGACTTTGATATCAAAGGCGCAATCAAGATGGCCATCGAGGAGCAGAAGCATAGGAGTGCCAGTTCTTGAAGGTTCTTCTCAACATTGTATGCTATCCTGACTTGTAAATACATAACTTTGCCTTCATGGTCACTGGGTCAAAATCCTGTAACTCTATCCACACCCGCATTACGAGAGTATGTTTACCAGAAAGACTGGAGCATTCTCAGAGGAATTAGGGATGGACAAATAATCATATCATATCATATCATATATATACAGCCGGAAACAGGCCTTTTCGGCCCACCAAGTCCGTGCCGCCCAGCGATCCCCGTACATTAACACTATCCTACACCCACTAGGGACAATTTTTACATTTACCCAGCCAATTAACCTACATACCTGTACGTCTTTGGAGTGTGGGAGGAAACCGAAGATCTCGGAGAAAACCCACGCAGGTCACGGGGAGAACGTACAAACTCCTTACAGTGCAGCACCCGTAGTCAGGATCGAACCTGAGTCTCCGGCGCTGCATTCGCTGTAAAGCAGCAACTCTACCGCTGCGCTACCGTGCCGCCCTCATAATGCCATCATCCCATGAATATAATCGAAATTAAAAGAAATGTGCATCTTCCTCTTTTCTTATGGTCCTGTGTCTGAGATGGTTAAGCTGTGGAGGTATGTGCAGGAACTGGAGGTAATTTGGATAGCTAGGTTATGAAAGTTATTGTCGGAATGAAGGCAGTCGAGAAGGATATAATTGAAAGCTTAGAGGCCCATCAACTTAATTGCAGGAAGAAACATGCTTACGGGTACAATTTAATAAGCTGTGATTGCAGGCCCAGTTAAAACACTCAGTAAAGGATAGGCAGATTGTACATTTTAATTGAGTTCGAGGGATTTGATGCAAAGGCATGAGGAGAGGAAAGTTTTATGAGTGAATTTTCAACACTGATCTAAATAACTCGACAGTTAAATTGAACCTTTCCCATTTCTCCAAGCAAGGTTCTCGGGGCATGAGATGAAATTAATAAGATTCAAATAAGATCTTGTGCTAGGAATTTCACCCTTCAAAAGTAATGAATCTGAAATTGACCTCCAACTATAAATAATTAGTGCTGTGTCAACTATTACTCTTTCTAACAAAAGGATGATTATTTGATGAGCAATTGCTTTAAGGCTTGTGAAAATGAACACACACTAAGATAATTGAATGATGTTTCTTTCACATCTGCTGAGAATTTAGAAACCAGATATTGATGAAGCAAATTGGGCTAAGTTTCATAATGTGGCCAGAAGTTTCAGATGAATGTTTCGAAGTTTTTCAAAACTTTGGAAATTAAAAGAGAAGCACACCAGAATTTCCCTCCACAATAATATGACTGAATTTTGAAACGTGTCTTGAGAAACTTTCTGCATAAGCTTTAAAGCATGGTAAGTTCCATACCATTGATGAAGTGTCAGTTAGGTGAGTTTTCACTAACTCACCCATCATGTGAGTTTGCACTGTGAAGTTATCAGTTTGGAAAGTTATTGGTTTGTGTCAGTTTGAAAAATTATTCTGGTGGTTTTTTTTGTTCCTTTATTTGTTCCCACTTGTATCAAAATAACAAATTGTATATGTTAACATGGATGTAGTGGGCCAAAAGGAAGTTTTCTTTGACGTACGACTATGACTAAATTTGGAACAATTTATTCCATGTTACTTGGATCATTCATTAGCAAAGTTTTAGACATGCAGTGAGATGGTTTGTGAAAGGATAAGAATAAGAAATCCAGGGGGAAAGGGTAACATAAGAGTGCGTGCATTTCCATAATAAAGAATTGGTTAAGGATTCACTCACAAACCAAGAGATGACAAAATATGCACATTGTACAGGAACTGGTGCAAGCCATTCAGCCCATCAAGTCTGTTCCAAAAGTAAACTACCAACGATGCCTGAAAAGTGAAATATAATCAGAAGCCACTGGTAGTACTCAGCAGATTAGGCAGGATCAGCAGAGAGAAAGCAGTGAAAACCCATTTCAATTATCTTTCATCAGAATCTGACTTGCTGAGCAATTCCCAGAAATTTTCAAATCTCTGTCTCATTTCTGTCTCATTTCTGCCCTCAACTAACACTAATCTATCAAGAGTCTTGAACATTTAAAATAAGCTTGAAGCCCAGTCATTGTATAAGAGTTCCATAATTTCACTACCCTTGCATGTAACTTTAATGTTGTTTTCATTTGTTATGGATGCATTTTGGGAGGACTAATAATGTTAGCACAGATACAATGAATGATGAGGCCTTAGGGAGTACTGAGCAACAGCGGGATTTCAGTGTACGTCCAAGGATGCCACACAGTGACAGCACAGGTAGATAAGACAATGAAGAAAGCAGATAGGATACTTGACTTTATTAACTAACTAGAGCATAAAATATGAAAATATATAATACACCCTTGGTTAGGTCAGAACTGGTTACTGTATGTAGGTTCAATCACCAGACTACAGGAAGGACATGATTGTATTGGAAATTCACCAAGATGCTACCTAGAGTGGAGGATATCAATTATGAGGAGTGATTGGATTGACTGGGTTTGTTTTCCATATAGCAGAGGAGGATCTGATTGTGGTTTACATAATTATGAAGGATGTGAAACAGGAAGATATTAAGAAGCTTTTCTCATGACAGTAATGTATAAGGTCAGAGGACATGTTTAAGATAAGATATAGTTCTAACTGGGATCTGAGGAAGAGCCTTTTCACCAGACGTGATTGGAATGTGTACGTACTACCTGAGTTGATGGTAGTGGCAGGTACTCTCACAACATTTAAGCACTTATTATGGATGGGTCTTGAACAAGGTGGGTATGAAGGGTCAGTTGCCATGCTATATGATTCTATAAGAACATATTTTCTCGGCATCCACTCTTCTTTCCATTATCATTGTCAACACCTCAGGTAAATTTCCTAGATTCCTTAAATACAGATTGATGCAGCCTGCTTCTTAATCTAACCTTTCGCACTGGTATAATTCTAGTAAACCTATATCGTGCCGCCTGCAAGGCTAACGTATTATTTTGCTTGTGCTGTGTCCAGAATTATTATGGTACTCTAGACAAGTCTGATAAAAGCCAATATTCTCGTTGTCTGCTTGCTTTTTCTGCTTATCTATCCATTGTTTTTTATCGATTTATTTAAGAATAAATTCTCATTCTCCTCCACAGTCTCCACTTTATCAAACTACAATGCAAGGAATAAAATAAATAAAGTACAAAGGGACGTTTTAAACATTTGTCACAGCTTTGGGTGAGATTAGCACTTCCAAATGAGGCCTGAAGGTTAGAGCTCCCTTCACACTGCAGAGAGGGGCGAGAGAGAGAATGCTTTTTATTTTTGGACCCTGATTAGGGCCTGAATTCAAATTGTAACCACAATGCTTGAGTGAAATAGAGGTGTATATATAGGTGAAGTATGAAGCAATTGGTTAAGAGCAGCAGCCCAGGTTCCCAGCCAGTAACATTTGCTGAATCATTTTTTCCCCTTGCTTTCTTAATCTTGGTTCCATTTGGCTCCTCTTGAGAACAAATCTTTTCTTGTGTGGAGTCCTGTCACTGTTAATCATGAATGTAATCAAAGATCATAGCTCAAGTGCCAAGAGAAATTATTTATTTATAGTTAATTAATCAGTTGAAAAATCCCACCTCTCTCTTTAATGAAGCTAAACCCACAGTGGATTGCCCCAACACACAATAATAGCAAGCATTGCCTCAGAAGGATTTATAGTCTGCGAGAATAAAAGAGCAAAAAAGCTCACAGGGATATCATGAGACAACTTTAGTAACAAGTTGCAATTTTTATGAATAGAAAATGCTGAGTTTGACAGGGGCATAAAATATCGAGGATACTTTGTGGAATAACAATTTTAATAATGGATAAAACGTTAATATTTAATGTTATAAAGTGGATAACTGATTTTCATTTTGCTTTTTAATAATCTGATTTAATGAGGAGGAGGAGGCACCTTAGCACTTATATTCATCAAGTATTCAGACACCCATCCATGGCTGATGTGCTGCATAGACCCAGTGGCAATATGATTAGAATGCAGAGGGAACAAAACCCTCTTTAACATCCTTATTTTGCGGTTACACGGTACATTAATGATTTTAATCAAAGAAGATGTCAATAATAAACCCCCCTGCAACTGCCTTGGCTGCAAGCAATGTTGACTGCAAACAAATGATGGGTTTGGAACTTTGAACCATGAATGTTACACCTGAGACATTGTATCACATAAAAAGGTAATATCATGGTTTGGAGTTGCAGCATTTATTCCTCATGTGTACCACAGGGAATAGTCAAATAATGTGCTTGTCAGAATTATCTCTTTTCCTTCCTATTCTTTTCTCTTGTATTCATTATTATCTCTTCCATTTTGTAATAACCTTTTTTTCTCTTCCTCTCCTTTATGCTTAACGTTGTTTACTTGGTTCTGCCAATAGTGGCAGAAACAAAGATTCTTCATCAATTCTCTGTATGCTATGATGTTTGAAGGTTATATTTTTCCAAAATGACTATCAAAGCATTCCTCATGTGTTTGCCAAGCAGAAATACATAATTAGTCAAAGATTGTATCAACCTAATCTTCCTCTTCAGCCATATTCTCACACAAGAACTGATGTCATTCACTTGAATTATAAAATCTTGATTACTTTATCAATTGCAATTTGCAATGATTTTTTTGTAGCATTATTCTTTAGATTTCTATATAATCTCTGAGATGTACATTTGAGTCATAGTGTTGGTACAGAAACTGTCTCTTTTACCCACCACACTGACCATTTTGGACATCCACCTAAATCCCATTTGGTATCCTTCTATGCCTATTCAAGTGCCTGTCTGAGTGCCCTTTAAATGTAGTTATTGTATTTGATTCCACCACCTCATTTGGCAGTGAATTCCTATCAGCAACTCCATTTAAATGCAGACTGCTGGAAAGTATTTGGGATTGGAAATAAATGCAGACTTTAGATAACATGATTGTGAATCATAACTTTAGAACAACTATAAATACACAGATCATGTCCAGTTGTTGAACCAAGCCTCATTTGTTAGTTCAGGTGAGAGTAAAAAGCACTAGTTGAAGCACTATTTAAAAATAGAAGCAGAGGAGATATCCCATGTCCTGGTAGTGTTTACTTTTCAGTTTAATAGATTGTCCAGTCATTGTCAGATAACTGTGGGAGTGGCTGTGTTCATATTTGTGAAAGCATTTGCTGCACTTTTAATGTAGGAAAATAACTGCAGATGCTGGTACAAATCGAAGGTACTTATTCATAAAATGCTGGAGTAACTCAGCAGGTCAGGCAGCATCTCAGGAGAGAAGGAATGGGTGACGTTTCGGGTCGAGGCCCTTCTTCAGTCTGAAGAAGGGCCTCGACCCGAAACGTCACCCATTCCTTCTCTCCTTCAGACTTCTTCAGTCTGAAGAAGGGCCTCGACCCCAAAACGTCACCCATTCCTTCTCTCCTGAGATGCTGCCTGACCTGCTGAGTTACTCCAGCATTTTATGAATAAATGCTGCACTTTTAATGGTGACCACAGTTCACAATTTCCTCATTGGTTGTAAAGCAGTTTGGTGTGGGGGAAAAAAGCTATAGGAATGTGAGTTATATTCTTCTATAGTTTTTATTGGCTGCCCGAAGTGATCAGGAAGATAACCTTGGTAGGTGGCCTTGATAACCTTGACTTGCATTTTGTTTTGTGAAGTCAGATGGTAAAAAGCAAGCGTGGTGATATTTAACTATGACCTTTAGCCTTAAATTAATTTATACAATCTCTAAGTCATATACAGTATGGTTATAATTCTTTGACATCAAATATTTAAATCTTTTATTACTCTAATAGAGTTTCAATGATCTGCCTTCCCCATTAATCTTTGCAATATTTTATTCTTCATGGAGGGTGATGCTGATACCACACACGTTGTTAATGCCACACCACATTTAGGAAGCCCAATTCCCAGTGGCTTCCTTGCAATGGTGTGATTTGGGTTGGGTTGATCCTTATGTTCCTTTTGCTAGAAAATTGGCAGGATATTATTCCTTATATTTTATATTTTTAGCCTTGAATTCTAACTCAAGATTCCTGGTGATTTTTCCTGAATTACTAAATGTTATACCGTGCTATATTCTGAGTTTGCAGCTTTGTGACAAAAGATTTATGCACATTTTAAAACCTTGCAATTTCATATCAGAGCTCACTCAGTAAAACAATGGAACAGTAGATTGCATTTTCTTCTGCCATCAGACCTGAATCTTTCCATGAAGTCAGGATGAGAAGCAGATTTAGAGATTTATTTAAACAAGTCCACTCACCTCACATATCTTAATTTCCAAAAGTGTTGTTTGATAGATGCTGCTTCATTCATTTCCCTTGGCAACAAGTGCAGTTTTTCAGTTATTCCATTATTAAAACAAAACACTCCAATTTGTAAGTTGTAAACATTAAAGTGCAATTAGAAAAGTTTGGGTTTTTAATTTTTTTGCTATTTGGTCGTTCAGGAGAAAGGTTAATGCTGAAGAATGCCGAATGTCACTGAGGTTAAAAAACAGTAGAAATTATGAGAACTGAGAAATAATTGTATTTGTATGTACCTTTCACAACCATTGTGTCCCAACATTGCAGACTATTTTCAAATCAATCATAGGGTTATAGTAATGCGAGATTTTAACTTTCCCAGTATTGACTGAGATTGCTCCAGACCAAAGGGCTTAGATGGGATAGAAATTGTTAAGTGCTGCCAGGAAAGTTTTTTGAGGCAATGTGTATGGGAACAGGCCCTTCAGCCCAAATTGTCCATGCTAACCAAGGTGCCTTCCCTGGCCAGTCCCATTTGACTGCATTTGGCGCATTATCCTCTAAACTACTTATGGATTTAAAGGGGTAAATTATGTGTGGAATCAGGAGATGTTGCTGAGGTCCTAAATGAATAATTCTAACCTACGGAGAAAACATGGAAGAGAGTGGGTTCAGGGAGAGTTACATAGATATGCAATCGCCTCCCATGTTTTCCATAATATCCTGAGATAGATCTCATCCAGCCCTGGGGCCTTATCACCCATTACGTGATAGAGATTTAACACCTCCTTCTTAATGCTGAGCTGCTACAGGCAATCAACGTACCTCTACCTGAACCCCCCTCTCTTCCGTGTCTGTTTCCTTGGTGAATACAGATGGTATTCATTTAGGACCTTGCCCACATCTCCTGACTCCACACATAGTGGCGCAGCGGTAGAGTTGCTGCCATTTCTGCGCTTGCAGTGCCGGAGACCCAGGTTCAATCGCGACTACAGGTGCTGTCTGTATGAAGTTTGTACGTTCTACCCATGACCTGTGGGGGGTTTCTCCCAGATCTTCACACTCCCACACTCTAAAGACGTACAGGTTTGTAGTTTAATTGACTTGGTATAAGTGTAAATTGAGTGTAACTTTACCATGGATGTCCAGTCACTCTACTCCTCCATCCCCCACCAGGAGGGTCTTAATGCCCTCCGTTTCTTCCTCGACCGCGGAACCAGCCAATTTCCATCTACCGATACTCTCCTCCGCCTAGCACAGCTGGTCCTTACCCTCAACAACTTCTCCTTCGGCTCCTCCCACTTCCTCCAAATCCAAGGCGTAGCTATGGGCACTCAATGGGCCCTAGCTATGCCTGCCTCTTTGTAGGGCACGTCGAACAATCCCTGCTCCAGGCATACACTGGCTCTTTCCCCGAACTCTACCTCCGCTACATTGACGACTGCATTGGTCCTACTTCCTGTACCCATGCAGAACTCACTGACTTCATCAATTTCAACACTAATTTCCATCCTGCTCTTATATATACTTGGACCATCTCCGACCTCTCCCTACCATTTTTGGATCTCACCATCTCCATCACAGGAGATAGATTAAGAAAATAACTGCAGATGCTGGTACAAATCGAAGGTATTTATTCACAAAATGCTGGAGTAACTCAGCAGGTCAGGCAGCATCAAAAGGAGATAGATTAGTGACTGACATCTATTAAAAACCTACTGACTTCCATAGCGATCTTGACTACACTTCTTCCCACCCTGTTTCCTGTAAAAACTATCCCCTACTGCCAATTCCTCCGTCTACGCCGCATCTGCGCCCAGGATGAGGTGTCCATATAAGGGTATCGGAGATGTCCTCGTTCTTTAGGAAACGGTGGTTCCCCTCTTCCATTATAGATGAGGCTCTCACTAGGGTCTCCTCAATATCCCGCAGCTCCGCTTATGCTCCCCCTCTCCCTATTTGTAACAAGGATAGAGTCCCCCTTGTCCTCACCTTCCACCCCATCAGCTGTCGCAGACAACATATTATCCTCCAACATTTCCACCATCTCCAACGGGATCCCACTACTGGCCACATCTTCCCATCTCCACCCCTTTCTGCTTTCCACAGAGACCGTTCCCATTGAAACCCCCTGGTCCACTTGTCCCTTCCCACCCAAACCACCCCAGGTACTTTCCCCTGCAACTGCAGGAGATGCAACACCTGTCCCTTTACCTCCCCTCTCGACTCCATCCACAGATCCAAACAGTCTTTCCAGGTGAGGCACCTGCACCTCCTCCAACCCCATCTACTGTATCCGCTGTTCCAGGTGTCAACTTCTCTACATCGGCGAGACACGCGCAGGCTCGGCGATCATTTCACCTCCGCTCAGCCCGTCTTAAACAACCTGATTTCCCGGTGGCTCAGCACTTTAACTCCCCATCCCATTCCCAATCTGACCTGTCTGTCATGGGCCGCCTCCATTGTCAGAGTGATGCCCAGCGTAAATTGGAGGAAAAGCATCTCATATTTCGCTTGGGTATTTTACACCCCAGCGGTATGAACATTGACTTCTCTAACTTCAGATAGTCCCAGCTTTCCCTTTCTATTCCCTCCTCCTTCCCAATTCTCCTACTAGTCTTCCTGTCTCCGACTACATCCTATCTTTGTCCCGTCCCCTCCCCTAACATCAGTCTGAAGAAGGGTCTCGACCCGAAACATCACCCATTCCTTCTCTCCAGAGATGCTGCCAGACCCGCTAGGTTATTCCAGCATTTTGTGTCTATCTTCGATTTAACCCAGCATCTGCAGTTATTTTTTCTATACTTCTCTTTGGTCTTGTCAGTCTGACTATTGACCTAGCTATCACTATTCACCAAGCCCCTGTCCTGTGACAATGTAGCTTTGCAATGACTGTTGAAAGCAGTCTGGAATGTGCAGAAAGATGCTTTATAGTCCTAGGTCTCCATGTTCTTGGTTACAGCATATTTGAACAGTGTTACTGTGAAAGTCCACAAGACATTCTGCAGATCCAGTTAGGCCTTTATTGTCATTGTATATACTGTTCATTAAAGGTAGCAAGGATAAAGGAGCCTTTAAAAATGTCTGTATTGGTTGTTACCAAAAGCAATTTAAATGTTTGAAACTGTGTGATATGTTTTCAAATCGAAATAGGAGCTTACAGATGTCTTACAGGTCTATAACATAATGAAAAGATTGACAGATTGGCACAGAGAAGAATATCTCCTTGTTCGCATGAGTGTTCAAAACTAGGAACTATAAATATATGATTGTTATTAATAAATGTAATAAGGAATTCAGAATAAACTTATTGGTTTAGGGATTGGTTAGAAACAACGAGTGGCTACATTTGGTGGATAACTACATGAGGGAGAAAGGAATAGAAAGTTATGCTGATCGAGTAACAGCCAATTTTTAGGTCTGGATAACTGAAGACTGTGATCCAACCAACCATTCCCTTCGTGTTCTGATACCTTATGCCTCACAATACATGAACCCTCCATTTCATGCATAAATCATGCAGTTTCTGAGGTGGAAAATCTGGATTAAAAAGAAATGCCAATTTAGGAGGAAAGATGATCTGCAATATTCTTCCTTGCCCTTTTTGCAGCAATTACAGGTAAAGGAGATGATTTTCCCTCTGACTAACATTATATGCTGCCCGCTTGTCCAAAATGGTAATCTTTGCCCCAGTCATGTCTGTTTCTTAAACAAAGTAATTCAGCTAGGCAGCGTTTACTGTGTATGCTGGCAAACGTTCAGATACCCATTCGGTAAAGAATCACCTTCTGGCATCCAATTTAGAATGGGCCTTTCACAATTTTAGTTTCAGGTCATAGAGTCATACAGCATGGAAACTAGCCTAACAGCCCAACTCGCCCATGCCAACCAGGATGCTCATCTACCCATAACTGGCCCATATCCTCCTAAACCTTTCCTGTCATGTACCTGTCCAAATATCTTTTCTGTGGTTTTACTTTTAGATGAACCATGCTTTAAAATATATACAATACAGAAAGAAGCTATGGAGCTTATTGTTCAGTTTAATTTACTTTAGAGATACAGCATGGAAACAAGCCCTTCGGCCAACCAAGTCCACGCTGACCATCAATCACTCGTTCACACTCGTGCTATGTTGCCCACTTTCTCATCTACTCCCTACGCACTGACAAGATGGAGTACAGGAGGATATAAAGCACTTAGTGACGTGGTGTTAGGACAATAACTTCTCCCTCAATGTCAGCAAGATGAAGGAGCATGAACTTCAGGAGCATTACGGAATACATGCCCCAATTAGCATCAATGGCGTGGAAATGGTTGAGAGTTTCAAGTTCCTTGGCATTAATACTACCAATGATATGTCATAGACCAGCCACAATGATGCGACTGCCAAGAAGCCACATCAACGCGCTACTTCCTGAGGAGACCGAAGAACTTCAGCATGTCTCCAGTGACTCTTCCAAACTTCTACAGATGATCCATAGAAAGCATACTGTTGAGTTGCTTCACTGCTTCGTTTAGGAACAGCTCTGCCCAAGACTGCAAGAAATTGCAGAGAGTTGTAGATGTAGCTCAGTCCATTACTCTGACCAGCCTTACCACCAATGACTACATCTATCCTGCATGCTGCCTTGGAAAAGCAGCCAACATAATCAACGACTTTTCCCACCCTGGTCATTCCTTCTTCTCCCTGCTCCCTTCCGACAGAAGGTACAGAAGTTTGAAAGTGTACACCACCAGACTCAGGAACAAATTCTTCTCATCTGTTATCAGGCTTCTGAACAGTCCTTCCATAAGCTAGGGTACTGTTCAATTCACCTCTATCCCAATGAGGACATTGGAATTTGACTTAGGAACTAACCTGCTGCAATGTTGAGAATTATATTCTGCACTCTGTATCTTTCCCTTTACTCCATCTATTGTACTTGAGTTTGAACTGATCGTATATAGGTGGAGTATATCTGATCTGTGTGGAAATAGACTGCAGATGCTGGTTTATACTGAAGAAAGGCACAAAGTGCTGGTGTAACTGCGGGCAGCACCTCTGGAAAAAAGGATGGGTGACATCTCGGGTCGGTTTGGGTAGGTTGAGTCTAAAGAAGGGTTCTGATCTGAAACATCACCCATCCTTTTTCGCCCAAGATGCAGCCTGACCCGCTGAGTTACTCCAGGACTTTGTGTATATCTGATCGGTTTGGAAAGCTTTTCACTATACTTCGGTACATGAGACATAATAAACATAAACTTAAACCTAACTCAGGTAGACAATCTGTCGGCATAGATGAGTTGGGCCGAAGGGCCTGTTTCCTTGCTATATAACTCTGACTCTAAGGTTACTTTGCTCCTCTACATCATCAATTATCCTGCTGTTTATTGCATATTACTTTGTCTTGTTGCACATCGCACATACATTACTTTGCACTTATTGGGATTAAATTCTATTTGCCTCTATTCTACACATCTGACCAGGCCACCTCCACCCTCCTGTGGTTTCGGGCATTCCTTCTCCCTGACAACCCTGCTGCCATTTTTTATTTGAAACTTTTTAAATCATCTTTCTTAATGTAAATCCAAATCACTAATATTTATTTTTGAAAGCGAGAATGAAAATTGTGGCTTCGCTGATGTCCTTCTTTATCCACACTGAGCCTATAAGTGTTGGCACTGTTTGAGGAAGAGAAAATCACTTTAAAATTCTGGATACCAGAGTACCTAATGTCTAACTTTAGAACTTAAACTGTCAAAACAGAAATAAAATAATCTATTAAACTTTTCATTGCTGTTTATTTAATTTTTATAAATCATTTGGTTGGCTAATTCCAAAACATAATAGAGCATTAATGATAATAGATACTGTCCAAGGAAGATAAGTGAATCTATTTGTAAATATCTTCGTCAGAGGTTTATGATATCGCAATCTATCATCCCATCGAATTCTGGCGGATGCTGTGATCAGCTGATATGCAGAACTGCTGCGTGATTCTTATGCACTTGATCAGTCAGGTGATTGGATGGCGTGAGTGATGCACAGGGGTTGTTAGAATTACTGTCCTTGCCAGAGTCCAGCAATTTATCACAGAAATACTACCAAAGCCAAGTACTGGGTGATGAACAGGCAATAGGCTTCACTATTTTCTTTTCACACGTAGACAAAAATGATTTTCTTACTGCAGTGTCAACAAATGTTGAGTCCCTACAAAATCACACTTGCATGTCCATTGAAGGTCTGCCCACTTGGTTCACCTTGAATCTGGAGCTCTCATAAAATAATGAGGTGGCAGCAAGCGCAGGATCAGCATTTCCCACGTTGGCTGAATTGTTTTGCACAGGGCTGGTTCTGTGCATTTCTTGGCTGGTTAATTTTTTGAGGAGGGAACAGGTATTGGCTATAGAATTGAGAAAACGACATAATTTTGTGGTGGCCAGAACAGAGAGAGAAGAAATTTTCAAAGTGTTTTTGTAATGTAGAAAATGTGCTGGTAATTTATTTAGAAATTGGGACAGGGTTGCTTCTCACATCAAGTATTTACTAGTTGAGGCCTGTCCTTGTTACTGAAAAACCTTCCAAGTAGTGAATTACTTATTGTGGACCTTAATGTTCTTTAATATAAAGGTCCTCTGTTTATCAATTCTTTATGTGCATAACAACTTTACTATTACTACAGACAAATAGTTTTTTTAAAATCCACGTTGGTATGTGTGTATTTACATTCTAAGGGACCAATAGTAGCAATAGCTATTAATGAACAGACCAGTGATCTTGTGATGCGGGTGAACAATTAATAAGATGCATGTATGACAAACTTGTAATCGGTAAGCAGTAGAGGGGCCACTTGATGGAAGTACATTTTCCCCAAACCTTGCCCATGTCCTCTTTTAACCCCTATAAACTATTTTCATTTATTAATGTTGGTTCATGATCTAGCCAACTCATTATCTTTAAACTTCTCTTCTTCATTGTGAACCCTGTCCATCGCCCTAGACCTTTCTCTTTAATCACGTTCTGACCAAAAATCATCAGAACTCCAATTTTAGCATCTTAATCCTCTTTGATTCTAATCACTCCACCTATTTGCTGATTTTTTTCAGCTGCCTACGACTTAGCCACTGGAATATTTTCTTTAAACCTCTCTGCCTTTCCAATTCTGTCTGCCCTATTATACTGCTTAAAATCTACCGATTTAAATACATTTTTGGTCACACGCTTTAATTTCTGCCAGTGTGATTCAGTCAGATTATTGCCCAGGAATGGACTTATTTCCATTCTATTTATCTATGTAAAGCACATGAATATAATTTTGCATGTGTTTTTACACAGTTGCATCAATTTCTGGCTAAGGTTTATTCCATGAAGAAATTAAATAGGACACTTTGTCACCTTACTGTGAATGACATTTTCTTAGTGTCATTTAGCGTTTTATGATACAGTCGGTGTCTGTAATGTCTGGGGCAAAATGTGCAAGCTATACGCGCTGTCAAACAAGGAAGAAACCACACATCATGTTGCCAACGATGTAAATGTACTTTAATAACTGTGGCATGGATGTACTGCTCGCTCATTGTGGCTACCTGACTGATCCCTGAGAAATAAAAAGGAATTGCAAATGCTGGCTTATACTAATGGATGTATAGGCCAGCATTTGAAATTCCTTTTTATTTCTCAGGGATCAGTCAGGTAGCCACAATGAACGAGCAAAATGTCAACTACGGTACTCTGAAGCACCAATTGCCACTTTTGATTGTGGTGGTTGACATACGAAAGAAAGAAAGAAAGACCAATGGATGTGATAAGACACATGGGGGAAATGGAAAATAAATACAAAATGCTAGAGTACCTCAGTGTAAGAAAATAACTGCAGATGCTGGTACAAATCGGAGGTATTTATTAACAAAATGCTGGAGTAACTCAGCAGGTCAGGCAGCATCTCAGGAGAGAAGGAATGGGTGACGTTTCGGGTCGAAACGTCACCCATTCCTTCTCTCCTGAGATGCTGCCTGACCTGCTGAGTTACTCCAGCATTTTGTGAAAGAGTAACTCAGTGGGTCAGGTAGCACCCCTGGAGAGAACGGATAGGTGACGTTTTGGGTCAGGACCCTTCTTCAGACTGATTGTAGTAGGGGGAGCAGGAGGAAAAAACTGGAACTAAAAAGAGGCAGAACAAATCAGGGACAAATCAGAACAAATCCGGTGAGGAGGTTTCCTGATAGACGAAGTGTTGGATAGAGACAGGTGTGCGCCCAAGCGGGATACATAGTTGTGAACTGTGAAGCATGTTTATGGACTATTAGTGCTGGGGGGGGGGGGGGGGGGAGAAGGGACTGGTGTAAGGTCAGCCAATGTTTAGGGGATGGGACAAAAGTAAGGGAGGGGGTGGGAGTGTTGACAGGGAGAAAGGCGAGGGGGATGGGAGGTGTTTGTAGAAGTTATCTAAAATTGGAGAATTGAATGTGCTGGTGAATTGAATGTCTTTCTCCTTTCCTCTTAAGATACCAGCCACTCACAGAACATTGAATCATCCACATCTATAAGTCCTGCTCAGGAAATTGCAGGTTCCCTGGCTAAAATTTACGAGTCATACAAGTGAGATGGCAGAAGACTTGGAGGGTAGAAAATGCTGTGTCTCTATTTAAGAAGGGTTGCATGGAAAACACTGGGAACTACAGGCCAGGAAGCCTAGCATCTGTGGTCGGAATGTTACTAGAGAGTACTCTGAGGGATAAAATATACGTGCATTTAGATGTAGAAGGCCTGATTAAGGATAGTCTGCATCATACGTGGGAGGTCATGTCTCACGAATTTGATTGAGTCTTTTGAAAATGTGACCAGAAAGGTTGATGAGGGTAGAGTTATAGATGTTGTATACATAGATTTCAGCAAGGCATTTTGCACTCTATATGGCTCCAGGTTTGGTTTTATATTTACTGTAAATCTAAGTTTCACAGAGGGTCAAAAAACATCATGGCGCAGTTCATTGTAAATTATAATTATCTGAAAATGACGAAATATTTGAACATTTATGCCAAATGCTGTGCTCACATTTATTGTGAGAATGCTGTTCCTGAAAATGAGCAAATCACCAGCCAGTCAGATCCACAGTTGCCAGGTTTCCAAGTTTACCAAAAGGAATAGATGATAATTTGGAAGCAGGAGATTAATTTGATCCTCTGAAGGAGGGTCTCGACCCGAAAAATCACCCATTCCTTCTCTCCGGAGATGCTGCCTGTCCCGCTGAGTTACTCCAGCATTTTATCATATCATATATATACAGCCGGAAACAGGCCTTTTCGGCCCTCCAAGTCCGTGCCGCCCAGTGATCCCCGCACATTAACACTATCCTACACCCATTAGGGACAATTTTTACATTTTACCCAGCCAATTAACCTACATACCTGTACGTCTTTGGAGTGTGGGAGGAAACCGAAGATCTCGGAGAAAACCCACGCAGGTCACGGGGAGAACGTACAAACTCCTTACAGTGCAACACCCGTAGTCAGGATCGAACCTGAGTCTCCGGCGCTGCATTCGCTGTAAAGCAGCAACTCTACTGCTATGAATGGTCTGTGGGAGGGAAGGATTAAGATCAAACTATTCATTTTAATACTTCCAGTCAACATGCAAGGGTCCCCAGCTGTAACCTCCTGCTACTAGTTTTCCTTTTCACTATCGGTTGTCAGTTTGGAATCCAACCCAGCAATATTCCATGAGTTTTAGAGTTAAAATTAACTGAGCTTCCTTGACCTTGACTTTGCTCATATCTTCATCAGTTCGGTAGCTCCCTGTTTTTTGCCTGTATCAGGGTTTTTTTAAAAGAACGGAGGAAATTATTGAAAATAATAATATAAATGGAACCGAGAAAGTAAAATACCATATGCTAGCACACCTGGAATGCATTTTTGCTACCCTTCTGAACTTCTTGCCCTAAATCCTTTCCCCAAAATAGATACAAAATGGGTGTTTAATAATGTCAGAAAGGCTTTGAAGTCTTTGATCTTTTATCTGAACATTTTATTGGTTTTGTTGAGTCATAGATGTAATGATAACATAAATAAGTGTACTGATTTTACTTCAGAGAACCATGCATAGGTCAGCTTTCAACCTGAGATGTAAGCAGACTATTTATTTAGAAATATAAATGGTAATGGATTTTCTGGAGATCACTATAATTTGACAACACAGCATGTTACGTGTTCCAAAATGACATTCCTTAAGCTCAGGATGGTACCTAATTTTGCAAAAAAAGAACTGGGAAAAATAAGTACGTAACCAGTCCTTCTCTTATGGTGGTACACATATAAACTTGAGAATAGACAACACAGAGAAGTGATCGGCTTGCAGAGGGAATTCAGATCCAGTAAAACCGAAAAATGGAATTAGGAATTTAAAAGAGGCATCTTCCCTCTGGCCCATAAAGATTAGAATGTGGAATTTGCCGCCACATAGAGTAGTTAAAGAGAACAATGAAATGAAAATTGAGAGGGAGAAAGGAAAGAAAGATATGTAGCGAGTGTGAGATGAAATGGTCGATTTGCAGGCATTTCTGGAATATAACCATCAATATAAACTTATTGTCTCACTGCATTATAAACTCTAAGCAACACCAAGCCTATTATTCAGATGTGGAGGGATTAGATCCCAATGGAATAATAGAATTCTGGCAGGTAGATTAAATTCTATTCCATTTTAGCATTATGCCTTCTGTGCTTATTTTTATATTTCTATTATAAATCTCTTTAAATGCTAAGAGAATGGATACATGGGTAAACTTGATACACATTTATTATGTCTCCCTAAACAAAAAATTATAAAACATCAAGATGCCTGGCGTAAGTCTTTGCATCCCATCGCTTGCTTCCACCCCTCTCCCAGCACTTAGATTTATGACCTTCATTATTGATAGAGCCCAAAAGACCACAATGATGTTGCTAACATGACTGGTTTGCACAAGGTAGGTGGGAGGGCCTTCTTCCATGCTGTATAGCTCTGTGACTCTATGTTCCCAAATTCCTTCTTATTATTACAAAAGGTCAAATCTTTTATGCATATAGAAGCAGATCCCCAGACCCTGAGCTAAGTGGAGCAGGCTTCATGTTTCCTTCTCCACTGGCAGCAGTGTAACAGGTAAGGTAGGTGAAATGTGAATGTGTTTTGCAGCATTTGTTCAGATCGATGGAACTAATGGAAAGGTTGACTAATGTCTATGTATATTTTTTAAGAATCTGGCAATCTATCCAATGCATCCTGTACTCTTTTCATTTGCAGATTTTTTTTATGGCTCATTTTTTCATCATTTCAATGATTATATCAGTATCTACCTGTTTTAGTTGATAAACCATTCTCATTTCAACAAAGTCTGCTACATATCACTGACTCTTTGAATTCAGCCTTGCATCTTTTGTTAACAATATAGAGGTGTCATGGTTAATATCCTTAGTTGTAGGCTTCAAAGTCTAAGTTTATTCAAAAGTCTGAACTTTGATGGATTTGTTTTTAGAATTACAGAGAAGGTTCATTTGACGGTTTGTTTGAAATTAAAACCAAAATACTGTTTATAAAATAGATTTTATGAGAAATTATTAGGAAAAAAAATCTTGAGCAATTTGGACGTAAAGAATTTTATATATACTGGCTTTGAAACTCAGAATTCTAAACTCATTTTAATTGAAATCTATATTTATTAACACTCAGCAAATTCACTAAAGAGCAGTGATGCATCCATAGTCCAAGCTTTTTCATTAGTTAATTTTAAAAGGCAGTAAATTTATCCTTGAATGCTTTAACATTGTCCTGCAATGGTAGAATAGTAGTGAAAGAAAGGAGGAGAGCAGGAGATCACAATTAACCAAGGCAAGTGGACAGGTAGTTGGAACTATAATTGTAGATTTGTTTCTTAAGAAGCAAATGATAGTTTGAATTTTGTTGAGTTCTCCCAGGACTTCACGGATGTCGCAACCCTCTGCATTGCTGATAATTATCAGTTAAAATCATGCGGTAATGGTCCTAGCATAATGGATAGTATCATCAAAGATCTTGTAATCTGTGTGACAATGAATCAAACAGGCCAATTTAGTTGGCTCAGTGAATTATTCTCTTGCCTTGGAGGAGATCTGGTTGGCAGACCAATTCCAGAGGCTAGAATATATAATCAAGACTGACTGATTCTCACCAGTCCCCATGCACAATGGCGAGAGTTCAAGTCACACATGCACAACCGAGAGAATACAGGAGATGCCATTTTACAGATGAGTTGTTAAACACGATCCCACCGTCCCTCTCAGATGGATATAAAAGATAGCTGTAGCTGTGCACAAGTGAGAGGAAAGATATGCTTTTCTTCCAGAGTTTTGACCAATATTAATACCGTAACAATGCAATGGACAAGTGTTTCTGTTTCTGTTATTCACAGATTACTTTGATGTACAATTAACCCTTGTTTTAACAGACTCCTTTTTAACGGATTTTGGTAATAGCGGACGTAGCCTGACTCACACCGTTTCCCCGACCCCTTAGAGCGTGGGCATCAGAGGGCCCCTGCCTGACTCACAATGTACACCAGCAAACCCTTCTTCACCCACCACGGTCCTTCATGGTCCAGTTGAAGCGGCTGTTGTTGCAGCTCATGCTACAGCCCTGGGGACAGCATTTTCTTCAGGACGCTGCCACCAATAGGACACTCTCGGTCCTCTCGGTCACCATAGGGCTCCCTCCCCTCTCACCAGCTGCCTTTGGTTTGCCTGCTCAAACACCGCCACCGCCGCCTTCTCCCGCCAATCTGCCTACTCACCTCTTCCCCTCCCCCCACCTTTCCTCCACCACCAACTCCTGCTTATTTTTCCCCTGGAGTCGCTGACATACTCCACCTTGGAAGCGACAGCTGGTGAGAGGAGAGGGTGACCAAGTGCATCTTGTCAAGGCAGCGGCCTGAAGAAAAAGCTGTCCCCAGGGGGCAACAATGCGGGCTGCAACAATAGCCGTGTGAACCGACGAATAAGGGCTCGCTGGTGCATCGGTGCTTCGTTTTAAGGTGAAACCACACAAAGTGCCAGAGTAACTCAGCATACTGAATCAGTCTGAAGGGTCAAGATGTCACCTATGTATGTTCTCCAGCGATGCTGCCTCACCTGCTGTTACTCCAGCACTATGTGTCCTTTTATGCATTAGCTATCAACTGTAATTATTTGTTTCAACTATATACAATGATAATACCTTACTCGGTTATAAAAAACAATCAGCAATAATGGACACCCATATGGTCCATTATAATGAAGATTTACTGTAATTTTATAATTACAGATTTGAATTGTTTGTAAATACTTTAGTTGGTCATGAATTTAAGAAGACACTCAGATAACAGACACTTACTCGAAATTGTTTGTCAGGAAACTCTCCAGTTTATGACATTTTGGCATCCTAGATTGAATTGAGAAGCAACAAGCAGTTAAGATTGTTTGCATCTGTTACACAGTGTAACGGCTGGAGTGTGGTATCTGTAGGCACAACATGTACCTTTCTTAATGTATTAAAGATATATTTCACGTTGAAGATTCATTATCGAGTGTCACTGGTGTGTATGCTGTTCAGTGAAATGGGGCATAAAAGTGAACATTTTACTTATTTGAAATTATTGATTGTTCAACTCATTTGTTCACCTCTTAATAGCTATGTGCAGAAACTTGATTTTTTGTTCAACAAGAAAGCTAACAATTACGACACATACACAGAGGGAGTAAATCTACACTTTTCAATATTATAGATTACCTATTAATGGTTGTGGAATTCCAAATGTATTTTCCTAATTTTCACAAAACTGCTGTAAAACCACCAAATCCTCAAAAAACAGACAAATAGGTAAATACCAGCAATTAGTCCCATAATTCCAGTTGGACGGGCTCAATCAGTTATTCAGGTAAATATTAGTTGAAATTGATGCTTCTGTAACATCTTTATACTATTTCTGCCTCCCATCCTTTTGTACATCTCGCACATATCTATGGAACGTATAGGTTTTAAATCAAGAAAGTCTGTGAATTAATCCTTGCAAGGGTGAAGCAATGCATTTTAGAACGTCAAATAGTTTAGGACATGCACAGCAAATAATAGGTCCCAAACCGGTTTGGATGACAGAGGGATCTTAGGGTATAATTCCAGAGATCCCTTAAAGTGGCAGCATAGTTACATTGGGAGGTGAAGAAGGTAATATGAGATGCTTGCCTTCCTCAGTCATGGCAGAGAATACAAGGGTTACGACATGTTATCACTTTATGAAACATTGGTTAGGCCCCACCTGGAATCTTGTTTAAAATTCTGGTTATACTTTAGGAAGGATGCCATGCTGGAAAGAGTGGATTTTAGTTTAGTTTATATACAGTGTGAAAACATGCTCTTCTGCCCACTGAGTCCATGCTGACCGGTGATCACCCGTACACCATTTCTATCCTACACAGAGGAGATTCAGTAGGATGTTGTCTGGTTTAGAACGTTTCAGTTATGAGAAATTGGATAGCTCGATTTTTTTTCCTAATACCAAGGAGGCTGAGGGGGAATCTTGATAAAGGTACACAAAATTAGGAGAGAATATATAAGAAGAATCTTTTCCCCATGGTGTGGTTGTCTAAAAGAAAAAGGTAGAGGTTTAAAATGGGAGATACGAGGCTTAATGGAGGTCGGGTATTTTTCATTCTGAGTGTGGTTGGAATCTGGAACATGCTGCTTGGAGAGGTGGTGGAAGCAGGTTCTCTTGAAACACGAGAAGCAGCTAGACAAGCACTTGAATCACCAAGGCATAGAGGGCTAGACTCAATGTGGGTAAATGGGACTCATACAGATAATTATTACTCTATAAAGTGGAAATGGCGGCGCCTAACAGCTGCGGCTCGCTAGCAGTCTGTTCGTCTTTTTTCCTTTTTTTTGTTGTGTGTCGGTGTTGGGATGGTTTTTGTATTTTTTTGGTTGTGTATGTGTGGGGGGTGGTGGTGTGGGTGGTGTGGATTGGGGGGTGGTGGGGGGGGTGGGGGAAACTTTTCTCTTCCTCACGGCGCGGGGTGCGGCTCGGCCGCGGGGCCTAACATTGCCCGGTGCGGCTCGGCCGCTGGACTTTACATCGCCCGGTGCGGCTCGGCCACGGGACTTAGCTGCGCAAGGCTTGGTTGCGGGGCCTTCCATCGCCCGGCTCGGCCGCGGGACTTTACATCGCTGGTGCGGCTCGGCCGCTGGACTTAACAGTGCCCGGTGCAGCTCGGCTGCGGGGCCTAACATCGCCCCGTGCGGCTCGACCGCGAGACTTTACATCGCCCGGTGCAGCTCGGCCGCGGAACTTTTCATCGCTGGTGCGGCTCGGCCGCGGGACTTTACATCGCTGGTGCGGCTCAGCCGCGGGACTTTTCATCGCTGGTGCGGCTCGGCCGCTGGACTTAACATCGCCCGGTGCGGCTCGGCCGCGGGACTTAGCTGCGCAAGGCTTGATTGCGGGGCCTTCCATCGCCCGGCTCGGCCGCGAGACATTTCAGCGCCCGGTGCGACTCGGCCGCGGGGACTTCCATCCCCTTGCGGGGACTGTGCGGGTCGGTCGGGGACGAGCTGTCTGTCCGTGGGCGTGGGGAAGAGAGTGGAAGTTTTGTTGCCTCCATCACAGTGAGGGGGTGTTTGGAGTCACTGTGATGGACGTTTGTGTTGGGGTTATGTGTCTTGTGTTCTTTTTTGTATGACTGCTATGTAGTTTCGTTCGGTACCTTGGTACCGAATGACAAATAAAGCTCTGTTATACTGTTATACTGTTATATTATTTTATTTCACACAAAGGCATTTGCTGGAGATGAAAAAAGGTATCTGTGAAGAAAAATGGGAAAGAACATTAACAAAAGGGGAAAACACACAGAATTACAGAATGGAAAATAATACCAGAATATAATCATTCAAACTGCATGAGATTGTTGGCATACTGTTCAGGCAAAAAAATCTCAGTGTTTGTCCACTAAATTGAAAAGTCTTCTGTTGTAAGCGTGCTAGGCTTTCACCTCAACAGTCAGTACTTTTTACATTTGTCACACTAATACACTTGACACTCTTGTTCTTTAGTTCAATAATAACTCAGTACAGTGCATTGCCTAAAGAGAGTGATCAGCAGGATCAGTTAGGTGGCACAGTGGTGCAGGAGTTGTTGCCTTACAGTGCCAAGGCCTGGGTTTGACTGGCTACAAGCAGTTTGTATGATGTTTGTACGTTCTCCCAATGACTGCATAGGTTTGCTCTGGATGTTCCAGTTTCCACACACATTCCGAAGACGTACAGGTTTGTAGGTTAATTGGCTTCTATAAATTGTCCCTAGTGTGTAGGATGAAAATACTGTACGGGTGATAGAAGGGAATAATCTGGGATTAGTCTGGATGGATGCTTGTTGGACTCAATTGCCCTGTTTCTGAGCTATATGATTGACTGATCCTGTAAAAATTGGCCAGAACATTAGTGAGAATTCTCTTGCTTTTTAAACAAAAATCATGCCCTAGATCTTTTATGTCCTCCTTCAGGGGAACCAGAACGATTAAGAATTCATTCAAAAGCTGAGAACTGCAGCAGTGCAGTGCTTTTGCAACCTTGTGCTCAGATTGGTACCCTAGATTTTGTGCTCAAGTCTCTGTAGTGGAACTTGAACCAGCCCCTTCTGCAATTTTTTATTGGACTATTCTGTATTAATAAATCTGACAATATATCTATTCCATTTGTTCTATGTGGTCTGTCATCAACTTTTGAAATAATCTAATTTTATGATTATGGCTGCATGCCACCTGACTCTTCTCATTTATTCCATCTGGAGCTCAGGCATAACCGGCAAGACATTCGCATGTAGTACTGTAACTAGGGGTCAATTCTATTGGTTCTATAAAAGTAGTTATTGTTATGATGACAGTGCTGAAGGTGTCCCAGTTGTGAATTCAAGGTTGCTGATGCATTCAGCTGCTGCATTGTTACAAATCAGCAGGTCCTTCACTTTGCTGAAAGTTGCTGGCTTAGCTCAACATCTCTGCTTCGTAATCGGAATATCTGTCATGATATTGAAGACACTGGGATTAAAATTAGAGAGGAGATTGTCAGAATTGTTTTCTCCCACTTTTTGAATGGCAATATATAGATTACTTATGTGTGTGTGTGGTTCTTTTCAAATTAACAGCAATTCAACCAATGCGGAGGTGCGTAATGTGTTTCGTGTGGAGGGCACAGTGTTAAGTTACCAGCTCCACATCTTAATTCACCAGGTATCGATTCCACAATAGATGCTGCGCGTCTGTAATTAGGCAGTTTGAATTCCAGCTGATTGAAAAGCATTTAACCTTTGGGTTAATGACGTTTTGTGTCACTGAAGAGTGCCTTACAGACACCGTTAGCTTGAATAGATTGTTCAAGTACAAAATCTTCAATCAATCTAGTTTTCAGGGCACAGTGAAACTTTCTTTTGTGTCAAATTTGTCTTGCCAAAGGATGTAAGCTTTCAAAATTTGAATCAATATTATATTTAAGATTTATATACCTGTAATTATAGCATATTACTTCTTCCAAATGGAATAGATTCCATTTTAGATATTTATTGAAAGTAAAAGCCTGGTCAGCTCTGATTCAATTGAACACATAATGACTCTGCTTCTACTGTGCCTCAGTCCAATTGCAGGAGAGTGGCCTAACAGGCTCAGTACGGCCTTTTATAATTACAATTCACGCTGTGCAGATACAGTGCTTGTTTTGTAAATGTGTGGTGATTTTATATGCTCTTGATAATTAGGAATGGATTAACCCTGTCCTCACTGTACGATTTTGATTTTTGTTCAGTCATAAAATGCCCAGATATAATTGATTGTGTTTGTGGAGAAGCAAGAATCACTAATAACATGGATGGATATTGTTCAAAAAGATGGTCTTGATGGGATTGCGCAGATGGAGCTTTACTCTGTACCTTACCTTTTTTTTGTGAATCTCAGTAGTTTGCATGTGCATTACCGTCGCAAATCACTAACATAATGAAATTCCATCTTTTTTAATCAATAATTAAAATAGCGTAGGAAGACTTGAACACACAAATACACAATGGCACTTCACGCTAATATGTCAACACATATGATCTTGTGATTTACTTTTTGATTATTATTATATATACATGTTTACTTATGGCATTAATATCTACCATTCCTACATTATGTTTTTGTAGTTATTTTAGCTCAGAAATCGCAATCACTGGAAATGTATTGCTCGGTTTCCCTTTGGAAAACATCATGGATTGTTCTTGCATGGAATTGCATCATATATACCCCTAACAGATTCATGCTGCTGCGTTTCCCTATGAGCCTCCTAAACCTTTTCATCCAACCTATCAGCCAAAATCGTCATCCATGTTTTATTTAGATTAAGAAACAGAAGCAGGAGTTGGCCAATTTTCCCCATGCTTGTTTAGTCTATCAACAAGATTATTGCTGATCCATTTTCAAACTTCCATTGTAATTCACATATCTGCCAGTCTCTGACTTGAATGTATTTAATGATCCGATCCCGGGATGTATTTAATCATTCGTCCCCGGACTCTAGAGACGGCTGATAGAGTAATCCAGAACAGAAAGAGGCATTTTAGCCCATCTTGTCCATGGGGACCAAGATGCCCATCTAACCTTGTCCCGTTTGCCTGCATTAGATCATATTCTCTAATCTTTTCATATCTATGTATGTCCTGCTGTATTTTAAATGTTGTTATTTTATCTGAATCAAACACTAACTTTGGTGACACGTTCCATATACATACCACCCTCTCTGTTAAAATTTTGGCCCTCAGAATACATTTAAATCTTTCTCATCTCAATTAAAATAATGTTCTCTTCTTCCTGATTCCCCACCCTTTTTCCCCTAGATAGAATCGCCCTATCTATGCCACTTATGATTTTATGCACTTCTGTAATTTCACCCTTGAGGTTCCTACATTCCAAGGAATAAAGTCCCAGCCTGCCCAACCTCTCTTTGTAACACAATCCATCGAGTCCCAGCAACATCCTCATAAATCTTCTCTGCACTCTTTCCAGCATTATGGCATCTTTTCTGCAGGAAGGTGACCAATACTGAATACAATACTCCAAGTACAGCCTGACCAGTGCCATACAATTGCAATATAACATCCCTATTTCTATACCCTCTGCCCTGACAGCTTGCCCAAAGTCTTCCTCACCACCCTCTCCAACTGTGATGCTACTTTCAGGGATCATTGTACTTGTACTCCTGTCCTTTTGGTCTACTACACTCCCAGGGTCCGACTGTTAACAATGAAAGTCCTATCTTAGTTCGACTTCCCAATGCTTATCTCCATTTGCCATTCCTCTGCCAACTTGCATAGCTAATCAAGATCCCGCTGTAATTCTTGATAGCTATTTTCAATGTCGACGGAATCATCTGTTTGAATGTATCGACAAACTTACTAACGATGACTTGTACATTATCATCCAAATCGCTGATATTGATGGCAAACAACAATGGGCCCACTACCATGCTTGAGGCACACCATTCGTCATCGACCTCCACGTTCTCCCCGTGACCTGCGTGGGTTTACTCCGAGATCTTCGGTTTCCTCCCACACTCCAAAGACGTACAGGTATGTAGGTTAATTGGCTGGGTAAATGTAAAAATTGTCCCTAGTGGGTGTAGGATAGTGTTAGTGTACGGGGATCGCTGGGCGGCACGGACTTGATGGGCCGAAAAGGCCTGTTTCCGGCTGTATATATATGATATGATGATATGATGAAAAACAATTTTCCACCATCACTTTCTGCTTACTACCATCAAGTCACACGTATCCAATCAGCTAGGTCTCCCTGGATCATGTACGTTCTAACCTTCCATCGTAGCTTACTACATGGAACCTTATCAACCTTACTGAGGATCATATAGACTACGACCATTACCTTGCCCTCATCAATCTTCTTGATTACTTCTTCAAAAAACTCAATTAAAAATGTGAGATGAAATCTCTCATGCACAAAAACTATTTCTGGTCAGCCTCTGTTCTTTCAGAGGGCCTTCAGAATCTCTTCCAGTAAATTACCACCACAGACGCTGGAATATGGAGCAAAAAATCTGGAGCAGGCTTTGATGCAGGGTCTCAACCCAAAAGATCGATTATCCCTTTGTCTCCTCAGATGCTGCCTGACCCGATGAAATTTCCCCCAACAGTTTTTTTTTGCCATTCATAATCTTATGTTTCAATAAAATTGCCCCTTATTCTTCCTAATTCCAATGAGTGCAGGGCCTGGCTCAACTTGTCTTTACAAACCCTTAGCCCTTTACTCCAAGAATCAACCATGAATATTCCCTGCACTTTTTAAAATTTCAAAAATAAACTTTATTTGTTATAAAAAATATATGCAAAACAAAAACTGTGTAAAACTCTTTATATTTTTAGTATATATTTTATTATATTTTTACTGGAAGAGATTCTGTCAGCTGTAGATATACCATCAATATTGCTAGGGTTATTTCCCATAGTGTTAGCATCTCCTTTTTTCATTACATTTAGCACCATTGCCACTGATGTGGCCCCAATCCCTTGCTTGAGGGATGTCCCCACCAGACTCAGCCCTTTAATATCCAGCAGCAGAAGTCCACCCCAGAGTGCCTTTGCAGTAGTTGCACCAAGCTTCAGTGCGTCCCTGAGTTTGGAATAGGCCAGATGGCAACATACCCTTATGAATGAACTCAGCTGTGCTGGAAAAACAACAAGTTTCGTGCATATTAAAGAACATCTTTCATTGTATTGATGTTCTTGTAGCAGCACTCGATGTCCGTCCCTGAGTGTGCCCCTGGAAACAGTCCATAAATCAGAGAGTCAGTCCTCTGTTACAGAGCTGCACAGGATGAACCGTGACACGGATCCTTGCAACTTTTTCCAGACCCTCTTACCTATTTCAAACTCTGCAAAGAGGTGGGCATCCTTTATATAGCAGCTGTCCGGAGCACAGCATGCATTCTAATGGTACAGGAAAGATCTCCCTCACCGCCAGCCAAGCGAGGTCTTGTTGCTTAATGATGAATTCTGGCTGTGTGGCATTCCACCAGGCAATCTGGGCAGTCTGCACAGGAAACCACCCCATAGGATCCATCGTCCCTGTCCCACAGTGCCTGTAGAATGTTCCATGCTGACCACTGTCTGATGGGCTTATAGTCAAAGATGGTGGTCAGGAAGAGCATTTCCATGGAGGATAGGTGATGTCTAGCTGACTGGCACATTGTCTGGCAATTGTGCCAGACCCATCCTTCACCACATCTGGGATAGGTTGAACCTCAGCAGATAATGACAGTTGGTGTCAACGTACTTTGACTATACGCACAGCCTCATGCAGCTACACATGAAGATGGTCGTCAGGATCAGGGCGATGTTGGGTATGCTTTTTCCCTTGTTTTTTGTGGATTTGTGCAAGGTGACCCATCGGTCCCGCTCCATCTTTGATTCCCAGATGAAATGGAAGACGCACAGGTGATCACCCAGGACGGAAGAGTGCGGTGGGCCACAACTGCGTCAAATACAGCAACCCTGAGAGATCCTCACATCTGATTAAGTTTTGTACCAGTTATCGAGAGGGATCGAAACCAATCCTTGTTTGGCACTGCCTATCCGCTCCAGCCAACTTTTGTGTGCACATCTTGGCCCATTGGAACCATATCCCCCAACACCTTCAGATGTTGATGACATGATGTTCAGCCCTGATGGTGAAGGGTACAGAACATTGGTTGAGCCAGTTTAGTTTAGTTTAGTTTAAAGATACAGTGAGGAAATAGGCCCTTCGGCTCACCGAGTCCACTTTGACCAAAGGATCCCCACACATTAACACACCACACTAGGGACAATTTCTGCATTTACACATTTTTAGACCCTAGCCAATTAGCCTTAAAAACCTGTATGTCTTTGGAGTGTGGGAGGAAACTGAAGATCTCGGAGAAAACCCACGCCGGTCATGGGCAGAACGTACAAACTGTACAGCCAGCTCCCGTAGTCAGGGATCAAACCCAGGTGTCTGGCGCTGTAAGGCAGCAACTCTACCGCTTCCCCACCATGTCGCCCAGTTGCTGAGGACCATGGGTTCGCTCTTCTTGCCATTTACTCTGGCACCCAATGCCAACTCAGACTGCAGAAATGTGGCAACTCACATTCTGGTATAAAAGTGACATCTACCTTCACTTTGACAAAGTTCTGTGAGGTGATAACACATTGCATAGAGCTTTTACATTGTGCACCATCAGTGATGCCAGTTTTATTTCCATTGTTATCTCAGAGTTCATGGTTCACCATCACACAGTCCACTTTTAATTATCCTGAGCCCTCATGCCTACAGCTTTGGGGAATTGCAGCACCATTTCCGCAATCATGTACTGGAATTGGCCTCCCCAGGGGGAGGTGAATGCAGTAAACCCTTGCAATAACAGATCTCTATATAGCGGATTTCCGTCATGGCGGACCGAGGCTCCTATTGCAAAGAGAGCAAGCAGGGTGAAGGCGAAGTGAGTACCGGGCCTGGCCCTGATGCACTGCGTGTGGGGCCGAGGGCTCTGTGGCTCCCAGGCCTGTGAATTCCTGCTTGTAACCCTCCCCAATGCAGCTTCTTTCCTCCTGGCCTTGGATTAAACTTTATCCCCCCTTCACTCGGATATAGCCGACTCAGCAATAACGGACACCACTGGTCTGTTATTATCAGGGTTGACTACATTCCCTGCACTGCCTCCAATATAAGTATATCCTTGTGGATGGAGACAAAATTATACACAGAAATCTTAAGTCCAGTCTTGCCAGTGCCGTGTAAAGTTACAGCGAACCCTTCCTGCTTTTATCTTCTGATCTTTTTGCAATAAAGGTCAATGCGGGACCTGGGAGGAAGCTGTTCACTTGATACTTTTATTAACCAACTCTGCAAACACCCCACCTACCCTACTTTTTGATGGGATTGTGAGAAATCGGAGAAATAGGTCAAACCATCCCCCCCCCCCCCCCCCCCCCCCCCCGATTGCTTCATGTCACAATATTATGGTAATTTGCTCCCAGATTGAATAATCCCACCTTTTCCCACATTATTTTACATTTGCCTACCACTTCCCCATTCACCAATCTGTGTCTCTTTGCAGTATATTTGTGTCCTCCTCATATCTCAAATCATAACATTTTTAGATCAACAGCAAATTTGACTATTGTACACTTGATCGCATAATTCTGATCGCTGCATAATTCTCTGATTCTAAAAGACAGCCAATTTGCACCAGGAATTCTCACAGTATTATGATAATGAGCAGATGAGTTGGGGCAAAATATTAGCTTGTTGTTTTTTCAAGAACTGCCTTAAACGTCCCAAGGGACCAAATAGGTCCGGTATAAATCGAAGATGGACACAAAATGTCAGGCAACATCTCTGGTAAGAAGGGGAGTTATAGGGACAGGTGTTGCATCTCCTGCGGTTGCAGGGGAAAGTACCTGGGAAGGGGCAGTTTGGGTGGGAAGAGACAAGTTGACCAGGGAGTTGCGGAGGGAACGGTCTCTGTGGAAAGCAGAAAGGGGTGGAGATGGGAAGATGTGGCTAGTGGTGGGATCCCATTAAAGGCGACAAAAATGTTAGAGGATTATGTGCTGTATGCGATGGCTGATGGGGTGGAAGGTGAGGACAGGGGGGACTCTGTCCCTGTTGCGAAGGGGGGGGGGGAGAGCAAGAGCGGAGCTGCAGGATATCGAGGAGACCCTAGTAAGGGCCTCATCTATAATGGAAGAGGGGAACACCTGTTCCCTAAAGAATGAGGACATCTCCGATGACCTGGTATGGAACACCTCATCTTGGGCGCAGATGCTGCTTATTTAAAGTCTCATCTAAAAGATGGTACCTCTCCTGTTGTAGCACTCCCTCCCCACTATACCGAGAGTGCTCCTAATTTTTTATGCTTACCTTTAAAACTGAACCTACAAACTCTGAGGATACAAGAATCCTATGCTGCTGAATTTCTAAAATAATATTACTTTAGAGTTATCCAATAATGTTAACCTTATTGTGTATTTTCAGTAGAATCTGTACCCTGAACACAAAGTATTTTCATTCCATTCAAACATCAGATCATGCATCCTTAAAAAAAGCTTTCATGTCAATGAATAATAATCTCTTTGAATTCATGATTTAAGATCATATTCTCTGTAGAGCAATAGGCAATACAGCTAGTATTCAGAAAACATATATTTGAAAAGTATTACATTTGAAATTCCGTGAAAGTGAACATGCCCTTTGACTGCACTATTCACATTTCAACAGTCTGCTCCTTGAGTGTTTCAGATACAATTAAACCTGAAGCATTTTCAGCAATTATCAGATGTTCACATTTAGTTGCTAGTTACTTATGCAGTCTAGGTTCTGATCTGTAGTCCTGAAGTAATTTCAAAAAGACAAAAACCATGTAAATTATATAATGAAGTGAATTATTCTCACTTTATTAAGTTACAAGCTCCCCATGGATTTATAAATCGCAGTGCAATTGACCAGAATCTTATCAAAGGTGTAGGTTTGATATGCTTTCTTTTTTGTAAACATAATTATTTAATTTGACTGCCATTTCCGTCTCATTTATAATGGCCCAAATCTTCTAATGCCAAGCCACTACAAACGTGGGGATTTACCCACTATTCCCATGGGTCCTAATATCCAGCTTGGGCCTAAGTAGCAATATCTCTGATGCCAAGTGGAACCTTATCCATTTGAGACATGACACAAGCATACAAATGGAATCCCCCACATTACAGAGAGAATGCAGCATAGATGTGGGCCATTCAGTCCAGGCCATTTATATTGATTTCAGTGCAGTCTTGAGCTATCAAGTAGAAGCAGAGCTTTTTTATTATTACCTACCTTTTTGTTTCATTGCTTTTAAATGCATTTATTTTAACACATAGCATAAAAAACAAAATTAATCTTTTAAATGTTTTATTAGTTCTTGAACTTTTATGAATACAAAAGACATGGAGGTGAGGTGATATATTGCAATGTAAAATAAAGATTACTGTTCTATAGGGGTGCAGCAGCAGCAGAAGGACTGGTGAAAAGAGTGCTAAAATCACTGAATATGGCCAGTTGACAATAGACAATAAGTGCAGGAGTAGGCCATTCAGCCCTTCGAGCCAGCACCACCATTCAATGTGATCATGGCTGACCATGCACAATCAGTATCCCGTTCCTGCCTTCTCCCCATACCCCCCCATATCCTTAAGAGCTCTATCTAGCTCTCTCTTGAATGCATTCAGAGAATTGGCCTCCACTGCCTTCTGAGGCAGAGAATTCCACAGATTTACAACTCTCTGACTGAAAACGTTTTCCCTCATCTCCGTTCTAAATGGCCTACCCCTTATTCTTAAACTATGGCCCCTGGTTCTGGACTCCCCCAACATTGGGAACATGTTTCCTGCCTCTAACGTGTCCAACCCCTTAATAGTCTTATATGTTTCGATAAGATCCCCTCTCATCCTTCTAAATTCCAGTGTATACAAGCCTAGTCGCTCCAGTCTTTCAACATATGACAGTCCCACCATTCCGGGAATTAACCTAGTAAAACTACGCTGCACGCCCTCAATAGCAAGAATATCCTTCCTCAAATTTGGAGACCAAAACTGCACACAGTACTCCAGGTGCGGTCTCACTAGGGCCCTGTACAACTGCAGAAGGACCTCTTTGCTTCTATACTCAACTCCTCTTGTTATGAAGGCCAACATTCCATTGGTTTTCTTCACTGCCTGCTGTACCTGCATGCTGAACGTGGCATACTCAATTCTAGGCTTTATCAAAAGGGGTGTAGAGTATAAAAGCAGGGAAGTCATTCTAGACCTTTATAAAGTGCTAGTCAGGCCTCATTTGGGGTATAGAATTCAATTCTGGCCATATATTAGGAGATATGGGAGCAGTGAAGAGGATGCAGAGCAAATATATAAAAATAATTCCTGGAATGAGGGACCACAGTTACTAAGGTAGAGTAAAGAGCCTGAGTGTTTACTATGAGAAGGCTGAGGGGAGATCTAAGTCAAGTAAAAAATGATGAGAGGTCTGGACAGAGTGGATAGTTAGAGGCTATTCCTGCTGGTAGAACATTTGAGGATTAGGGATCAAATTAAGGGTAAGCGATCTAAAGGGATGTGGAAACGTGGTTGGAATCTGGAATGCATTGCCTGGAGATATGGAACCAAGCTCTATCGTGGCCTTCAAGAGATGTACATATATGATATGCGAAAAATGTGAAATGGTGTAGAGTGGCATAAGGGATGATGCCGGGTTCAGCAGTGACCACACCGACATTCCCAGTAGGGTGAACTTTTATGATATATTTTATTTACAGTGGCAAGAAACTGCCCCTCACCATCAGAGAGCGGATGCAGTGGTCTGGCAACTTTGGGCTTGTTCCGGCAACTCAGTCCTCGTTTCGAAGGAGGATGTGTAGCGATCACAGGCTTCTGCCTGCAGGCTTCTCCCTGCAGTTCACCCTTGCCTCGAAACAAGGTGCTGGCGGTCTCAGGTTTATCCTGGCATTATATTAGATATTTCAGATGTATGAATTTGAGGTTTGATGAATAACCTGCAGGCTTAGTGCTAGATTTAATTTTCTCTGGTATCTCTGGTAAAGCACAGTGCCTAATTAAACATAATACTGGTGATGAAACAGTTTTCTGGCTCATATCTTATTTTTTAAGATACTCATTTTATGAAGTAGATTGCAATCTCTGGTTGTCTTACCTGTTTGAAATGAACGTAATTGTAATTCTGCTGATTATAACAAGGGATCTTGCGTCTGATGTATCTGAAACTATGCTAACTGTTTTATAAACTTTAAAAGACTTTTGGATAGACATATGGATATGTAGTGAATGGAGGGCTATGGATTATTTGCAGGTAGATAAGCGATGGTCTTGGCATCATGTTCGGCGCAGTTATTGTGAGTTCAATTTATCTGCCATCCTCCCCTGATGTTCCTCTGTACCATCTTATACCATTTTGTTATATCAGAGTCTGGTTCTTTGCATCCAGTCTGCTTTCCAATAGCTCTTCACATGTTAATCTATCGATAAAGATTGTCAAGCACTTTGGAATATAATGACATCCTGAAGCAACCTGTGTAACTGTGTTCGTCCCAGCATTGATTGCCACATTGTTATCTTCGGCGTTGCATTTAATTTTAATGATTTCATCAAGTTAAAATTTTGGATATTTCTGACTGCAGGCACAATGCTTCAGCAGAATACCAAACCGGTATAACTGCAGAGTCTTTTAAAGACCTTGAACCAGCACAATAGATCGAACTGACATCTTCCGTATAAATTTTTGTAATGATTTTCTGAGGTTGAAATGTGAAATAAATCTGACTTCCAGAATAACGTTTGAACAGAAACACCCAGCAACTGATATTCAGCTTATGGTGCTTATTTAATTTTTATTTAATTAACACCAGTGGAAATGGATTTCAGAATGGTGCTGTGTGCCGTTTGCTATTGTGGATGAATATTTAACTTTTCCTCCTACGGTGCTGCGTAAGTGAGTCCTTTTTCCTTTCACTGTCTTCCACTTACGATAACTAAATGTGCTCTAATTCTAATCAGGTTGTATGGAAAAAAATTTCAATTGATTTTTGGGAGATGGTACTTTCAGTGTTTATAATAAACTTTCAATATTGAAGAATCAAAGAAAACGTCATATTTTTCTTCAGATCTCTCCCCTTCCTCAGCATCCGTCGTTATGTAGAAATAGCTTGATTCTCTAAAGTATACTGTAATACTACAGATGCTGGAAATGTGAAAGAAATTCAAAGAATGCTACAGATACTCAGCAGGTGAGGCAGCATCTATGAAGAGTTAAATTTTTATTGGCAGCTCCATTTAATCTGTTCTTAAATAGATTGTTGTTGAAGTTTTTAATTTAAATAGTTTTTAATTTAAATCAAATCCCTGTTCCATTTTCTAAACATACTTCAAAGACGTTTGTGGACCACCTTATAAATTACATGTATTTGAACAAGCACAGTACAGGGAGACTAGAAGTATCTAGGGCACAAAAATAAATTTATTGAGTCAAGGACATCTCCAGTTATGAAATGTACAGAAGAATACTTTGTATTAAAAGTCACTTTCCTGGGCTTTCTGTATTCTTTTATTGTCAGCTGCACTGATCTTAGCTTTGGGGCAGAACACATCTCCAGGTGGTCACTAAGTGCCGGAGTAACTCAGCAGACCAGCCAGCATCTCTGGAGAACAAGGATAAGTGATGTTTCGGGTCTCGTTACATCACTTAGCCGTGTTCTCCAGACAAGGTGCCTGACCTGCTGAGTTACTCCAGCACTTTGTGTCCTTTTGTGTATTAACCAGCATCTGCAGTTGCTCATTTCTACATTTCCAGGTGGTATTGCAATTTCACAGCCATCCCTGCCAAATCATTAAATGATGTGACATTGAAGCTGAGATACTGTTCTCTGCCTTATGCATGCAATAAAGAACCGGTTAACGCCATTCCTTTCACAGCCACTGGATGAAGTCATAGAGTGATACAGTGTGGAAACAGGCCCTTCAGCCCAACTTGCCCACATCGGCAACAATGTCTCAGCTACACTAGTCCCACTTGCCTGCGCTTGGTCGATATTGCTCCAAACCTGTCCTATCCATGTACCTGTCGAACTGTTTCTTAAACGATGGGATAGTCCCAACCTCAACTACCTCCTCTGGCAGCTTGTTCCATACACCCACCACCCTTTGTGTGAAAAAGTTATCCCTCGGATTCCTATTAAATCTTTTCCCCTTCACCATGAACCAATGTCCTCTGGTCCTCGATTCCCCTACTCTGGGCAAGAGACTCTGTGCATCTACCCGATCTATTCCTCTCTTGATTTTGTACATGATAGTATTTCCTATTGATTATAAAATGTGTAATAATGAAAGAGAGATTTATGAAATACTATGATTGTACTTATTATTGGATTTGCAAGCTTTAGTGCAAAGAAGGAACAACTCATGACTATTTGTTGCTCCTCATGTGGAAAAAAACCCCAGATGCTGTGGCTTTTAACATTAAACAACATCATTTTAGATTACATGAAACGGTTGATGTTGAAGTGTATTCCATTTATACAATGTATTAACTGAAATGACCTGATTGCTTAAGAATACAAACACAGCGAATATTAGCATTGTGTTAAGAGTTTTGGAGCACCGACTGATTGGCAAAACTAAAGTAATCCCTTGATTATCATATTCTCAGCAGTGAAATGAGGGATCCTGGGGTGCTGTGAGTTCTTAATGTGATTACCTTGCATGAAGTTTTCCATTTATCCATGCATTTGTAGAGTTGCAGCGGTAGAGTTGCTGCTTTACAGCGAATGCAGCGCCGGAGACTCAGGTTCGATCCTGACTACGGGTGCTGTACTGTAAGGAGTTTGTACGTTCTCCCCGTGACCTGCGTGGGTTTTCTCCGAGATCTTCGGTTTCCTCCCACACTCCAAAGACGTACAGGTATGTAGGTTAATTGGCTGGGTAAAAAATGTAAAAAATAAATAAATAAATATTTTTAAAAAATTGTCCCTAGTGGGTGTAGGATAGTGTTAATGTACGGGGATCACTGGGCGGCACGGACTTGGAGGGCCGAAAAAGGCCTGTTTCCGGCTGTATATATATGATATGATAATAGCAGGTGCCTCCTACTTAATTTATCATTTATGAATCAAAAGATTTGAAGTGCTTTGCAATACACCTTGTCTTTGAAATCTGTGAATTGAGTAGCAGCAGCAGTTACTTAGAAACAGAAGTTTATGGATCACCACTCTCTACATTTCACTAAAAATCAGCAAAAGGATTGCCGGATATCATTTTGCTGTGTTTATTCAGTTTGTGAGATTTTCTAAAACCAGAGTTTTTTATAGTCTTTAAAGAATCCAAGAAAGCTTTCAAGTGAAATACTTTTACTTAGAAATCATTTGGGATGTTGAATTTGTGGAACTGGCAGTGTTGAAACATGGGGCGCACTTGCATTTCAGGAGAGGCTGGATAATTTTGTGAACAAAAAAGAGATTTTGAAAATGTAGGTAAGCCCAGTTAAGCCCTAGACTCCTGCAGGGCCACCTCCCTAGACCAGCTCAGCTGGCCACCGACGTCCCTCTCCTCGCCCAACCGTCTTTGTGCCTGGGGGCGCCACCTGCAGATAACCTTGAAGGCGCTGGAAGCAATACTATCCCATTCCTCGCAAGCCAGTCTTCGGGGAGGAGCTTGGCGACTTCCAAGCTTCCCCTGCAGACGGCCTGATGGGTCCTTCGCGAACCAGGCCAGCCGCTGCACATGGCTGCGGGCGACCTACCGGGCCCTTCTTTGTTCTCGGCGGACAGCTGGGATGCTTTCTAAACATATTAAGTGCAGATTTGCAGCAACACAAATTGTCCTGGTACCCAAAATAGCTGTCTTTGTCTCATCCAGCAATGACCGACACCTCTTGTATTGTTGAACTGTAGAATGGTTTGACACAAAAGAAACTATCAAGAATCCATTCGGCCCATTCAATTTATGCTTCCATTTTACGGAACAATGCAGTTAGTCCCATTCTCTCTTTGAGTCTTTTTCGATCAACCTTATTGGTAGAGTGTTCCAAATCATAACCAATCTCTGCATTTAAAAAAAACGAATGTTCTCGCATTTGCCTAAATTTTTGGCTTATCACCTTAAATCCCAGTTTCCTTTCATTTAAGTCAATGGCTAGTAGGTAAAGGTTTTCTCACCTCATATAAATCATTCATGATATTGTACACATCCATCAAATCAATTTTTCATCCTCATACTTCTAAGGAGAAAAATCTAGCATCTCTGCCCAATCAGAGGTAAAATATATTGTTCCTGGATCTATTCTATTAAATTATATTCACCCTCTCGGGGACTTTCACATCTTTCCTAAAGTGACAACCAGAATTGTGTGCAGTACTCCATTTGTGGTCCTGACCAGTGTTTTAGATATGTTTAACTTATAAACTACCCTTCTTATCCATGTTTGTATCATTAACATGCACCTCACATTTTTTTTTTTGTGTCAATATTTATGAAGACTGGGATCTATTTGCATACTGCATACTCAGCATGTCACATTCAAAGATGTATGCATCCAGGCCGCTCAGTTGCTGCCCATCTTTTAGAGCTAGATTATTTAGTCTGCAATGTGTCTCCTTATTCTTTCTGCTGCCAAAATAAATCATTTTACATTTCTTTGCATTATATCTTCTTATCTGCCTATTCTGCCAGCCTATCTGCATTCTCTTTCATTCTAATACTCTCCTTTTCACCAGTCAGAGGAAATTGTGGCTGGTAGGTAATCAAACTTAAAAACACATTTCACTCCAAATTAATTTCTCTGCGTTGAAAAATGAATGGGGTGAATATGACTCTGGGGAATCCAGCCAGAGCTCAGATCGCAGCAGTGTGGCTGGTTAGCACAGAGGAGCAACTTAAGGGCAGCAGCTGCAAAAGTTTTGATAATGAGGGGAATAGATGAATGCTGGATGGTGTGCTGCCTTCCTGGTGGCAGCGTCAAGAATGCCACAGAAGGGTTGCACGGCATTCCAAAAGAGGAGGTAAACAGCAATGGTCATCATTCACATGGGTACTAACAACATTGGTAGCAGGGGGAATGAGGGCAGCAACCTGAATTTAGGGAGCTACATAGCAATTTAAAAGATCCTTGGATTTCTTCCAAAGCCACATGCGAGTGAATGTAGCAATAGGAGAATGGATTAAATAATGTGTGGATCAAGATCTATATTCTTTGGAGTTTAGAAAAATGAGAGGTTATCTTATTGAAGGGGCATAACAGGGTAGATATTGAGAAGTTCCCAGCATTAGGAGAATCTTGATTGGGGACACACAAAATGCTGGAGTAGCTCAGCAGGTCAGGCAGCATCTCTGGAGAACATGGATAGGTGACGTTTCTTCAGACTCATTGCAGGGGGGAGCGGGAAATAAAGCTGGAAAAGAAGAGGAGCAGGACAGAGCATGGCCGGTAAAAGGTGAACATTGATTAGGATTTATTTTTGCTAGGCAGATTGTTTGTCAAAGGCCAATGATGAAAACACAGGTGTGGGCCCCAAAATGATAGAGTTGCATGTGGCTCACTTTGGCAATGGAGGAGACCCAGAACAGAAAGGTCAGTATGGGAATGGGAAGGGGAATTAAAATGGTTAGTAACTGGGAGATCCAGTAGGCCTTGACGGACCGATAGCAAGTGTTTGGCAAAGCGGTTCCCAAGACTACACTTGGTTTCGCCAACGTACAGGAGGCCACGTAGGGAACACTGGGTGAAGTAGATATGGTGCATGTGTACCTCTGTCTCTCCTTGAAGGACTGCTAGGGTGCCTGGATGGAGACAAAAGATGAGGTATAGGGACAGGCGTTACATCTCCTAAAGTTGCAGGGAAAAATACCTGGGGGGGGGGATAGTTTGGGTGGGAAGGGATGTGAACAAAGGAATTGCGGAGAGAGCAGTCTCTGCGGAAAGGAGTGGAAATGGGAAGATGTGACTGGTGGTGACAATCAGGGGACCTCTAACTTTAATTTGATTGGGGGGGAGGTGGTGTGAGAGCAGAACTACGGGACAAAGAGGAGATATGGTTGAGGCATCCACCTATGACAGCTGGAGAGAAACGATGTTCACTAAAGAATGAAAACATCGCGTATGTGCTGAAATGGAAAGCCTCATCTTGGGAACATATGGGGCGGAGACGATGAGATTGAGAGTAGGGAATTACATGTTTGCAAGAGGCAGGGTTGGAGAAAGTGTAGTCCAGATAACTGTTGGAGTTGTCGGAAAGACTGAAGTCTGAAGAAGGGTCTTGACCCGAAACGCCACCCATCCCTTCTCTCCAGAGATGCTGCCTGTCCAACTGAGTTACTCCAGCATTTTCTGTCTAACTGTAGGAGCTGGTACATTTGTAGTAGACGTCACTCCCCTGTGATGAAGACAGGGAAATCAAGAAAGGGGAGAGAGTCCAGGTGAATTTCAGGGCTGGGTGGTGAATTTTGTGGTGAAGCTAACAAAATCAACAAGTTCTGCACGGATGTAGGAGGCAGCCCCGATGCAGTCGCCAATGTAGCAGAGAAAGAGTTGGGGAATTGAATGAGGACATGTAGTTGCATAATTAGGGGATGATCATCTCAAACTGAGGTGGATGGGAACCTCTTGCAGAAGGTGGTGAATCGCTGGAATTTTCTACCCTGGAGGATTGTGGGGGTTAGATTATAGATGTAACAAAATGTATTGATGACAGCAGTGCAGTTGATATAGTCTGCACAGACTTCATTATGGCCCCACATGGGAAACTGATCAAAAAGATGAGATCCAAGGTAAGTTGAGATTTGATCTAAAATGGGCTTGGTAACAAGAAACAAAGAACGGTAGTAGAGAGCTGTTTTGTGATTTGAAACCTGTGACCAATGGTGTACCACAGGAATCAGTGCTGGGACCTTGACTGTTTACTATGTACATAAATGATTTGGATGTCAATGAAGGAAATATGATGAGTAAATTTGTAGATGGCATGAAAGTTGTTGCGGATAATGAGGAGGATAGCCATAGGCTGTGTGTGGACAGAACAATGGCATATGGAATTTAATCCTGAAGTGTGAGGTAAGCCACTGGAAGGATTAATAAAGCTAGGACTTACACAATAAATGGGAGGGTCCCAGAGCGTATTGGAGTAACAAGGAACAAAGAGACCTAAGTATGCAAGGACAAGGATCCCTGATGGTGGCAGCACAGGTAGATAAGTTGCTGAAGAATGCGTATGTGAAACTAGCTGGGCCATAGTCAAGTCGAGTTTATTATCATGCTCACAAGTATAGTGAGGATAGAATATTTGGTGACAAATCTCTTTAAACTTTTCAGAATATAAGACCAGGGAAGTTATCTACAACTTTATTTAATATTGGTGAGACCACAACTAGAACACAGTTTGTGGTTTGCGTCCGAACCCTTCTTCAGATCCTTCGTCAAACATGTGTCACCTTTTTCTGCCTAATTGTCTTATATCCTCTCTCTTTGCCTCTGTAGTTCTATGTCGGTGATTCACCTCTGTCACTACCTTTCTACATCTCTTTCTCCCCCCTCTCCCTCTCCCTCCTGCTTGCTACCCCTCCCTCTCTCTCTTCCTGCCTGCATGCATATTCTTTCTGTCTGGATGGCTATGTTGACCTTTTTCTGTGTTTTTCCCATCCTGATCCCTTGTTTTTGCATCACTTTTTAATTTTTTTCTCAATTAATAAGTGCGTTCCTAAATTTGAACACAATTATGACGCATTTAAACCAGGTAAAACAATTAACAATATTTAAGTGGTTTATTTTCAAATTTTATTTTCTTATTTCCTGAGGCTTCAGACCATTATTATGCTGAACTCACGAACTTTAAAAATTATTGATGTGTCATGGTTTTCAAAGCCCTGGGGAGAAATAAATCATGGTCCTGTAATGGTGAGGGATTACACAAAAATCATTAAAGATATAGTGGTGATACTAATGATACTTATACAGAATAATTATTCTGTATTTCCACCATATCCAGTAATGGTCGTGGGCTTTCCCTGACCTTTTATTCAGCCCTGAGGTGCATGTTTCTGCAAGAGTACTGGGCTCCACTTTTATAAAGACCCACAAACAGTAATGTGATTCCATGTACATTTATTGTTATTACTGGCATTCATTAGATTGACAGTAGAATAATGGATCCACATTTTCATGGCTCTGGGTTATCTTCTTTCTCTGGAATTTATGTTTACCCAACATATGTGTTAACAAAGGGAAGCTGTCACTTCTGCAGTCACACTTACTGCGGCAAACCACAAATGGGGTTAAATTAATTCATTGGATTTGAATCAAACTCATTGTCAAGTGAATATTTCATGACTTCAAGCTGCATCTAGATGGGAAGTAATGTTGAGATCTTGCCTGTGCTTTCATACAGACATGTAAGGCTCCTCATACTTTTCAAAGAATAGCTGGGAGTTCTCTTTGGAGTCCTAGCCGATATTTATTCCGAAACCAATAGCATTTGTTTTGTCATTTATTCCATTGCAGTTTGTGGGAGCTTGCTATATGTGAATTGGCTTCTGTGCAAAGATGCAGGTACAGCGATCAGTTAAGAAGGTTGTGTTGGGCACAATCGCAGGCGGCTTTGAGTACAGAAGCAAGAATGTCTTACTGCAATTACACAGGGTCTTGGGAAGACTTTACATGGAGCATTGTGTGCTGCTTTGATCTCCTTACCTAAGAAAGGATATACTTACCTGAGAGGATTTAGTTTAGTTTAGAGATACAGTGTGGAAACAGCTGCTTCGACCCACTGAGTCCGCACTGACGAGCGTTCCCCACACATTAACACTATCCTATACATACTAGGGATCATTTATTTACCAAGCCAAACAACCTACAAACCTGTACATCTTTGGTGTGTGGGAGGAAACCAAAGATCTCGGAGAAAACCAACGCAGGTCACGGGGAGAATGTACAAACTCTGTACAGATAAGCACCCATTGTCAGGATGGAACTCGGGACTCTGGCGCTGTAAGGCAGCAACCCTACCGCTGCGCCACCATCCATGAAGGTTCACCAGACTGGTCAAGTCAAGTCAAGTCAAGTCAAATTTATTTGTCACATACACATACACGATGTGCAGTGAAATGAAAGTGGCAATGCCTGCGGGTTGTGCACAAAAAGAATTACAGTTACAGCATATAAATAAAGTTAATAAGTTACTATTAGTGTCGACAAAAATTTAGTCTCTGGGGTTATAAAAGTTGACAGTCCTGATGGCCTGTGGGAAGAAGCTCCGTCTCATCCTCTCCGTTTTCACAGCGTGACAGCGGAGGCGTTTGCCTGATCGTAGCATCTGGAACAGTCCGTTACTGGGGTGGCAGGGGTCCCTCATGATCTTACTTGCTCTGGATCTGCACCTCCTGATGTATAGGTCCTGCAGGGGGATGAGTGTAGTTCCCATGGTCCTACTCTCTGCAGGGCCATCCTGTCCTGGGCAGAGCTGTTCCCAAACCAGACTGTAATGTTGCCGAACAGGATGCTCTCTACAGCCCCAGAGTAGAAGCAATGAAGGATCTTCAGAGACACTCTGAATTTCCTCAGTTGTCTAAGGTGGTAAAGGCGCTGCTTAGCCTTACCCACCAGTGCGGCAATGTGCGTTGCCCACGTCAGATCCTCTGCGATGGGGACTCCCAAGTATTTAAAACTGCTCACCCTATCCACAATCGACCCATTTATCTCCAGTGGCGTGTACGTCCTTGGATGTTTAGCCCTTCTGAAGTCCACAATCAGCTCCTTTGTTTTAGTGACATTCAAGAGGAGGCTATTGTCCTGACACCAGAGTGCCAGATCAGCCACCTCCTCCCGGTAGGCCTTCTCATCGTTGTTGGAGATCCGGCCCACCACCACAGTGTCATCAGCAAACTTGATGATGGAGTTTGAGCTGAACCTGATGAGATGGTGGGACTAAGGCATGAGGTAAAATTGTGTTGACTTGCCCGATGTTCATTGGGGTTTCAAAGAATGAGAGGAAATCTCATTGAAAAATAATACATCATTACTCATTCTGAGTGCTTGCAGGATGTTTCCCCTGGCTGTGGGATTTGGCAACAGGGATGTCACTGCATTTAGGAATGAGATGAGAGATTTCTTCACTCAGGGGCTGATTAACTAGTGGAATTCTCCATCACAGAAGGTTATAGAGATCAAATCATTGAATATACTTAAGAAGGAGATGGTAGATATCTCAACGATAAAGGCACCAAGGGAAATGTGAGGAAAGTGGGAATACAGTAACGAGATGGAGGATCAGCCAAATGACCTAGATCAGTTTTTCTTTAAAATCTGAATAAAGCAGACCAGGTTTCCTAGTCACTACGTTTTTCATTCATCTTCGCTGAAGTCTAGCAGTTCCTGGTGTTCTTTGTGAGACGGCTAGTTTTATGTAGAAATTTATAATGATTGGTTACCATGCCAACAGTGGATTATACTTTTTAAATGCAAACTTTCATCATACCATCTTTTTAAATGTCGATCCATTGCTTCAATCAATAACAAAAAAAGTGTTTTCATATTGCAAGCTTCTCATTTTCATTTACATAACGTACACAACTGGACTATTGAACCGATACCTCCTGAAATGTTGTCCAGTGTGCTTCCTTATTTCAAAATTGTCTTGGGCTGCCAAACATTTCACTCACTTTGAAGTCAACTCTCATCTGCATAATACCAGTGTCAGAAGCAGGTACAACATGCACTGAAGCTGTGACTGATGGCCAAGAGAGTGGACCAAAACAGATTTATGCTGCCTGTTTAATGCCAGCGTCCATCTGCATGTCCTACGCAGCTGGGTTTCACGAAAGACTCGTATGAAAAACCTAGTGATAAGCGAACTAGACAAACTTCAAACAGTTTTGCTTCATCCAAAGCGCAGTGCTGAACTAAATATTCAAAGACACAGCTGGAGAACTTGCGGTGAAAGTGCTCCTGCAGTGAAGTTAGGAAAGCGATTCCTGGGCACTGACCCAGTGACAGTAAAGGAACACTCATGTGCATCCAAGTCAAGATGGTGTCAGATTTCGAAGTGCAATTCCCTATGCTCCATTCATCTGAGAGACCAGGGATACCACAAGGTCCTAATAGATGTGTTTGATAGTAGCCTACAGTAGAGGCAAAATACTTTGCGAGATTGATCTTACTTTGTAAAAGAAATTGGTGCAATTCCAGTATTGCTCCTTTTGTTCTTTGTGGTACAGATTGTCTAAATGGTGCTGAAGTAACCTTGCTGTGTTGTTGTAGTGCACTGGTCCTCCCAGATTAGGGGCCCCTGAACTGATGGACAGCACATACATATATATTAGTATTTGGAAGACTGGCGGAATGGATGGAATGGAATTGGCAGCTTTTCTGCAGGCTGCAAGCATGTTTTGCCCGGTGGTAATAATGCATTTCCATGTGCCATCTCCATGCCCAGAACCACCACAGTCTTGGGCTAGGTCGAGCCAAGCAGAACTCACTCACTGCGTCAGTGAGGCCGGCTGACAACAGCTCTTCCTGTGTCTGTTTCTGTTTCTTTCCACCTTACAAACTGTTTGGTTTACGAACATTCCTCAAGAATGGATCCCTTGCATTAATCTGGGGACTTTCTATATTCCATAAATCATATAGATAGGGAACGTTCAAAGGGATATGAGCCAAACGCAGGCAGATGAGACTAGTGTAGATCGGACATCTTAGTTGGCTTGGCCAAGTTGGGCCGAAGGACTTTTTGCCATGCTGTATGGCTCTGACTCGATATGTACAACAACTACAGTATACCAGATGTGAAAAATATCATGGCTAAATTCCAACAGACAGGTTGCTCAAATATTCAAACAGTGGTTTGTGTACTGTTGCAAACCGGATAACATGTCAACCCTCTGTGTTTGGTTCTTATGTTACCAGCACGAACAGTTCTTCTGTTAACCCGCTTAGCAGACAGCTCACAGTAACCCAACTCGATTAAGAACACTGGTGAAATTAACTGCACTATCATGCAGCGTTTGTCTTTTGTGATACATTCTGCTGTCCGTCCCATGCTACAGCATTTTGTTCTGGGCTACAAGAATAAGTGATGTTATGGTAGTTTAATTTCCTGTGCATTCCCCCATACTCCATTAATCTGAGAGACTAGGGATACATCCTCATGAGCCTGACAGATTTAATCTGTCATGACCCACACAAAATTACGGGCAAAATGTCTTAGAAAATTAGTTTTCACTGGCGTTCTTTTCGGTATGATGCAACATAAATTTTTAACTCATCATGCATGTGCTGTTCAACTGCTCTACAGCAAAGTACTCTTGTATTGCATTGTATATTTTTAATCCAAACCTATTTGTTACTCATAAATCAAAAAACCTTGAACTTAACCGAAACACATTGAAATTAATTGATATTGCATGCATATGTGCAATATATTTATGTGGCATCTAAAATCCTTGGATTCTCCAATGATTTAAGCTGTTTCCATCAGCACAAACCATTGTAACCATTCAACTAAATTGTGTTGTAAATTTCTTCGGTGTTGGAAAAACATGTCGCAACTGTGGGATATTATGAATACAACTGTGGTGCTGAAAGCCTTTCATGTAAACAAATGAACCTGCCTGTGCACTGTCCTTTTTTAGGACAGAATAACTGCACATTGTGCTGAAAGTTTTTTTTTTTTTTCTGTTGTTTTCATATAATTTTTTTGATATTGAAATTATTTCATTGCTCTCTATTTATATCCAATATCGCCGATTTTGGGTTTAGCAAGGTGGCATAATGATGGTGCAGAATTAGCCCTTCTTTTCTTTGTTAATTGATCCCAGGTAATAGCAACAATTGTATAACGTTAGTATTTACAGTCGAGGAAGAGGGTTGTATCCTTGGTATACCGAGAAATTTGACATTAAATCAGCAACAAGATTTTAAAGGAAGAGGGTAAGTATACTGCAGTTGTCCAGTTATAATTTTCCAAAGTTCCTTCAGTTTTGGAACTGTTCCTTCATGCTGGAAATGGAAAATTGTGAATATTGCTCCAATATTTAAGAGAGGTAAGAGACAAATACCAGCGAATTAAATAACCATTAACAACACCTGTTGTCTGGAGACTACTAGATAATATATTAAAGGATGGTGTAACTGGAGGCTGTTATAAATCACAATGGATCATAGAGAGGTTGTTTACATTTGTAAAGGAGAAGTCATACCTGATGAAGCTGAATAGATTTTTGGAAGAGGTAATCATTATAATTTCTGGAGTTATGGTCAAAGGAATATCTATGCATGTTATTTACAAAGATTGCCAAAAGGTATTATTTGATTCGTACCTCATTAGTTACATCTTTTCAAATTGAAGATAGATTATCGACACAGTTGGGAATTTGAGTGAAGCTAGGAAGCAGAGATAATAAACAGGAACTCAAATTAGTGAGATATGATGACCAGTGTCCCATAAGGAGCCAAATTGGTGTTGCACCATGTTTAAGCTTGGATGCTGCGATAAGAAGCCATTTGTCCAGATTTACCAATACTTGGGAAAAGATAATTGGCGAATGATGATGATTGAACCGTTAAATTTGGGCTAACAGCGCAAATAAATTTCATAGTAGGCAATTGTGAGGTTATGTCTAAATTTAGAAACAGTCTAAAGAGACTGCCCACTTAGGCGATTTTTTAGGCGACTGCCGGCGACTGTCAAAGTCGTAGCAGATCGGCAAATTTTTTTTTTACCCGACGACAATCACCACGACAATGCCGAGTCAGGTCGAGATTACTTCATCTTCGGAAACATCGCGGAATTCCCACGCTGTCAATGCTTCTCCGGCATCCTAATTTTCGCTGAAATCACTGACAAGTCAGTAAGTACTTGAGAGTTTTGAAATATAACATCTTGCCCGGGTTACTTGAAAACCAAGCTTCACGGTAACAAGGCATAAACTGGATTGACTTCCAGTTTACTAATAGCAGTATTAAGAAATTTAATTTAAAAAGTGGTTAAATGGATTTTTGTGAAAAGTGTGTGGGCATTCTTTGAAAATGTACGGGAGATTCATATCTGGTTTCTGGGTTGCATATCTGGATTGGGAGCCTACTTTAAATGTAATCGCTAATGGCCATAAACATCGCGAAAATTCCCACGCTTACCTGCCGGTCAAACTGTCGCCTCCAATCTACCTGTCAATGTCCTGACGGTAAATAAATTGGTTAAACACAAGTATTTTATGGTTTGCTAGGTTGTTTTAGATGCATTTAGAAGCACGTTTATGGCCATTAGCGATTACATTTAAAGTAGGCTCCCAATCCTACTTTGTCGCCGAGAAATTTCACTACAGTTGATTTATCAGCGACGCACTGAGATCCACTACGATTCTTTGAAGACTCCTCACGATCATGCCCGCGACACCCCGGCGAACTGTCGGTGACAGCCTAGTCGCCGGCAGTCGCCTTAAAATCGCCTAAGTGGGACAAGCTCTTAAAGTTACAACATGCTTTATGGTGATGAGTTCAATAAACACTTCTAGTAGAGAAAGAGTGGCTGAAACTTAGATGAGGGGCTAAGGTGGACAGACATCAATCAGGGCGGCACGGTAGCGCAGCGGTAGAGTTGCTGCTTTACAGCGAATGCAGCGCCGGAGACTCAGGTTCGATCCTGACTACGGGTGCTGCACTGTAAGGAGTTTGTACGTTCTCCCCGTGACCTGCGTGGGTTTTCTCCGAGATCTTCGGTTTCCTCCCACACTCCAAAGACATACAGGTATGTAGGTTAATTGGCTGGGTAAATGTAAAAATTGTCCCTAGTGGGTATAGGATAGTGTTAATGTACGGGGATCGCTGGGCGGCACGGACTTGGTGGGCCGAAAAGGCCTGTTTCCGGCTGTATATATATGATATGATATGATATGATATGCTAGGCAACATAGTGAAATGCATTTGTGGAACTGATTGGCCTCATTCTGTCCCTCCATTTGTAGAATCTCAACTCATATGATTCAAGACTCTCTGTTTAACATCCATTTGAAATTGTGAATATTTTTTTCTTTAGATGTACACTAACAATTCTCCATATCTAAAATCAATTGAACAGTGCCCACAACAGCTTTTAACTGTGAACCATACTATTTCATACAGTGCTTTGCCAGTAATTAGAGCACTGTGGGGCTTTACCATGATGTCATCTTAAGTCCTGAAATACATTCTCTGAATTGTTGCAAGCATTTTAATTATTTTTCTTTGCTCCAGTATAGGAGCAAATGTGCTTGATTTTTTAATATATTTCCCTCTCCACCAGGCATTCCAGCAATGGTGTATGTAACATAGTAATTATAATAACCCTATCACTGATTCCACTTTCAGAATTTGAAGAAATGGTACCCGTGGATTTACCTCACGAGCTTTCACTTTTGCTTTTGCCATCCTGGCTAAGAGGGTTAACCAGTAGAAAATGCTAGTACTGGTGTTGGTAAATTCTACTGATTTCTGAATATTTTACCAGTTTTTGATGTGTGCTTAAAAGCTGGAGAATATGTGTTTAACCTTTGTTGTCTTAATTGGAAACCACATGCTGATTGCTGTTTATGAGTTCCTGCTGCACGTATTCTCTCCATTACAAACACCACTATGTTTCAAAAAGCAAAATTAATTGGCTGTAAAGTACATTGGAATGTCCTCATATTGTGAAAAGAGCTTTATGAATACAAATCTTCAGTAAATTTTCTCAAATTTACCCCTTTAAATTAATCCCTTTAAATTAATTTTGTCTCTTTATCTTGCAAGATGCACACTGCTGCACAATCTCCGTCAATTTGTCCATGGATTGGCGTTTGTTGGCTCCTTTTGCAATTATCGTTTCTAGGGTAACGCAATAGATTTCTGAGGAACCTTTATATTGGCATTTCTGCTGTGTTCGCTTAATTGGATTTTCCCCTATTTTATGGTATCGAAGGACGTAAGTTGAATGAATAGGAGGATGGCTAAAAAACAACAAAATGTAAATAAACTTGTTTTTCCTTATTTGTGGAGCATCAGCATGTGTATAGATCTATGCAAGATCCAATTTTAAATAAAAGCATATATTGCAGGAAATAGTCAACAGGTTTGGCAGCATGTTTGGACTGATAGAGGTAACATTTCAGGTCAATCAGCTTTTGTAAATTTTCATTTCAGTTTCAAGCAGGTTTTTGCTGATATCACCTGAAGGGTACTGCTATTTGCACCTGCATTAATTTCTAAGTTGCCAGTTACAGTGACTTAGGAACTGCATTTGTTTAGAGCAGAAGTAATCATGCTTACTGACTAGTTTGCATCATTTTATGAAGTGCTGAATGCTGGAACACAAATAAATATTTCTCACCTGCTTTTACTGAAGAGAAGATCATGGAAGCTAAATGAATTGAGGCACATGAGTTGTGATGTCTTAGATCAAATACAAATTACGAAAGAGGACATATTGGCAGTTTTAAAGTGCCTTAAGCTGATAGATCCCCAGGTTCAGACCATGTACATCCTCTGACTTTGTGGGGAAACTCGGGAGGAAATTGCAGAGGTCCTTGAAAAGATACTTGCATCATCTTTAGCCACAGGTACAGTTCTAGAAGATTAAAGGGTGGCTAATATTCTACTGTTATTTAAGAAGAGCAGCAAGGACAAGCCAGGGAACCACAGGCAAGTGAGCCTATTGTCAGTGGTGGGAAAGTTGTTGGAGGGGATTCTTATTGAGAAGATCAACCAGCATTTGGATTAACAGGGACTGATTATAGATGGTCCATGGCTTTGTGTGTGGGAAATTTTGTCGCACAAATCTGGTAGTTTTTTGAAGAGGTCACCAAGAGGATTGACCAGGGCAGGGCAGTGGACATAGGCTAGTCTGACACACAGAATCTTTTTGAAATGGATCTAGCCAAATGGATTAAAAATTGGCCTGGAGGAAGGAATCAAAGGGCAGTTGTGAGAATCGTTTTTCTGTTTGGAGGCCTGTAACCAGTGTAGGATTAAACAGTAAATGGAAGAGCCCTGGAGAGTATTGCAGAACAGTGATTTGGGATTACAGGTACATGGTTCCCTGAGAGTGGTGAGTCATTTAACAGAGTGGGGAAGGACTTGGTACACTTGCCTTCATTGGGAAGAGCATTGAGTACGAAAATTGGGACATCGTGATGCAGGTGTACAAGTCGCAGAAGACCACACTTGGAGTATTATGTGCAGTCCTGATCGCCCAGCTATAGGAAGGATGTCATTAAGTTGGAAATAGTTACTTGGACATGGGCTTGAATTATAGGGAGACTTTGGATGGGCTTGGACTTCTTTCTTTGGAATGTATGAGGCTGAGGAGTGACTTTATTGAGGTGTACAAGATCACGAGGGGCATGCTCAACATGAATGCGGACGGTCTTTTTCCATGGGTAGACTATAACTAGAGGGCCTTGAGGAGACTCACTGTGATGGATGTTTCTTTTTGTTTTGTTTTTGTGTTGGTTGTGATTGTGTGCGAAATTGTTTATTTTTATTGCTCTACTGCTGGACTGTGGGTGGCCTTTCATTTCACTGCACATCTTGTATGTGTATGTGACAAATAAACTTGACTTGACTTGAACTCTTTACACTCAGAGGGTAGTCTGTATCTGGAATGAGCTGTTAAAGGAAGTATATGAAGTGTGGGAGAGACATACATATATGTTTGGCTGGATTGGTGTAAAATTAGGATACGCAGATGTCTTAGTAGAAACAAGGAGCTGCAGATGCTAGTTTATAAAAAAACACACAAAGTGCTGGTGTAACCCAGTGAATCAGACCGCTGCCTGATCTGCAGAGTTCCCTGCAGCACTTTGATATTTGCTCGATTCCAGCATTTGTAGTTTCCTGTGTCTCCAAATAATTGTGACACTTATTACACAAAATAAGACTTTAAATAAAATGAGATTATCCCTGTGTAGAAGACCAAAAAAAAACAAAGCCCGAGATGAAAATGTAAATATTGATTCTTTCATTGCAGCTCTGATTTTTGAAATGGTTTCTTGTAAAACAGATTTGTGAATACTAGCTTTTCTATTACACAACATTGAAAAACGATTATTGAAGATAACACAAGGAATAAAAAAAAATGCTGCGTGAAGTATTCAGATAAGATAATTAGATATTCTCCGCTACATCGACAACTGCATTGGTGCTACCTCTTGTACCCATGCAGAACTCACTGACTTCATACACTTCACTACCAATTTCCATCCTGCTTTTAAATATACTTGGACTATCTCCGACATCTCCCTACCGTTTCTGGACCTCACCATCTCCATCACAGGAGACAGACTAGTGAATGACATCTACTATAAACCCACTGACTCGCATAGCTATTTGGACTACACTTCATCCCACCCTGTCTCATCATATCATATCATATCATATATATACAGCCGGAAACAGGCCTTTTCGGCCCTCCAAGTCCGTGCCGCCCAGCGATCCCCGCACATTAACACTATCCTACACCCACTAGGGACAATTTTTACATTTACCCAGCCAATTAACCTACATACCTGTACGTCTCCTGCAAAAAGTCTATCCCCTACTCCCAATTCTTCCGTCTACGCCGCATCTGCGCCCGGGATGAGGTGTTTCACACTAGGGCATCAGAGATGTCCTCATTCTTCAGGAAACGGGGCTTCCCCTCTTCCATTATAGATGAGGCTCTCACTAGGACCTCTTCTATATCCCGCAGCTCCGCTCTTGCTCCCTCTCCCCCCATTCGTAACAAGGACAGAATCCCCCTCATTCTCACCTTCCACCCCTTTAGCCAGCATATCCAACAAATCATCCTCCTACATTTCCGTCACCTCCAACGGGACCCCACTACTGGCCACATCTTCCCATCCCCTCCCTTTCTGCGTTCCGCAGAGACCGTTCCCTCCGTAACTCCCTGGTCCACTCGTCCCTTCCTACCCAAACCACCCCATCCCCGGGCACTTTCCCCTGCAACCGCAGGAGATGTAACACCTGTCCCTTTACCTCCCCCCTCAACTCCATCCAAGGACCCAAACAGTCTTTCCAGGTGAGACAGAGGTTCACCTGCACCTCTTCCAACCTCATCTATTGTATCCGCTGCTCCAGATGACAACTTCTTTACATCGGCAAAACCAAACGCAGGCTCGGCGATCGTTTCGCTCAACACCTTCGCTCTGTCCGCCTTACCCAACCTTATACCCCGTTGGCTGAGCACTTCAATTCCCCCTCCCACTCCCAGTCTGACTTTTCTGTCATGGGCCTCCTCCAGTGCCATAATGAGGCCCACCGGAAATTGGACGAACAGCACCTCATATTTCGCTTGGGCAGCTTGCAGCCCAGCGGTATGAACATTGACTTCTCCAACTTTAGATAGTCCCTCTGTCCCTCTCTTTCCCTCCCCCTTCCCAGTTCTCCCTCTATCTTCCTGTCTCCACCTATATCCTTCCTTTGTCCCGCCCCCTGACATCAGTCTGAAGAAGGGTCTCGACCCGAAAAGTCACCCATTCCTTCTCTCCTGAGATGCTGCCTGACCTGCTGAGTTACTCCAGCATTTTGTGAATAAATTAGATATTACATCATAACATTGATAGTAATGGGATGGTTATAGCAAATGATTGTAATTCCATCTGTTAAATATTATTAAGTGAATCCTGGGTTTTCAACTGCTTATGAGAGGCATTTTGCGTTGAAGTGTTCCACTAATTTGAGTTTCACAGATTTACATTACAGAAGTAAATTTTCCAGTTCTGTGCTAAATTGAGATCCAAGAACTTGATAATTTATTATTAGTACTTGAGTTAGCTAGACATTTTTTTGAAAGCAAATTACATTTCTGACACAGAGAGAGAAACCAATCCGAAGACAGGACAAGTCAAGTTGTCTTTATCAAAAACAATGTTTCAAAACATTGAAAAGAAAAAACCTGAATCAAGACATTATTTCAGAAAGGTAGACACAAAATGCTGGAGTAACTCAGCAGGGCAGGCAGCATCTCTGGAGAGAAGGAATAGGTGATGGTTCGGGTCGAGACCCTTCTTCAGACTGATGTCAGGGGAGTGGGCGGAACAAAGATTGAATGTAGTCGGAGACAGTAAGACTGGTGGGAGAACTGGGAAGGGGGAGAGGTTAGAGCGCTTTCTATCCTCATTCTATCTTTGTCCCGCCCACTACCCTGACATCAGTCTGAAGAAGGGTCTCGACCCGAAACGTCACCCATTCCTTCTCTCCAGCGATGCTGCCTGTCCCGCTGAGTTACTCCAGCATTTTGTGTATACCTTCGATTTATACTAGCATCTGCAGTTCTTTCCTGCATGTTATTTCAAAAATACATAATGAGAAAATAGGGGGTCCATATTATTCAGCCTGTAGCTAGTGCATTTTGTGTCAACTTCCTCCAATGGTGCTTAATTTCTAAAGAAATAGAAACCAATTTAAGATCCCCAGCTGTCTATCATTCAATCGATTGACTTTAATTCTGAAAGATTTCAGTTTCTAGTAAGGCCCATCAGCACTGCAAAATTGTTTTTCTTGTTTCAAATTCCGCATCTCTGATTTCTGCACCATACTTTAGTACTCTCCAAAATTTCTGCATCCCTCCACTTTTGCAGCATAGTGCATCCATGAATATAAGCCCTAGTTTCGGTCACTCCGATACTAGGAACTGCCCTTTCAATTGCTTAAGCCCTTTCCTCTGCAGTTGTTTTCTTTGCTTGTTGAGCTCCTTCTCCATTATGACACTCTGCATACCAAGCCTTTTGTCCTTGTTTTTTTCCCCATTAACCTTAATACGTGTTTATACGGCTTGCTGTTGATAAAAAATATAAAGTACTGTGGGACGTTTTACTGCAGAAGATTGATAAATAAATGCTGTGAAGCAATGAGGCAGGACGAGAATGCTTTCGTGAGCAGTGCTATTCCATTCAGAGAAGCAAATGGCACAGGTTGACTTTGCTGATGGCACAACACGGTTGTGTTCATTGCTGCTGCTTGGGAGACCAATAATGTCAGAATCAAAGGAATATATAAATACTTCCTGTAAAATTGTTTGGAAATATCAGCATTTAAATGGTTTATTCCAACCTTTTTTATAAGATCTGTCAAAACAAACCATTTGAACACTGCTCTCCCCCACTGGACCTGCCAGGCCCCCCCATCTTCTGGTGCTGTACATCCTGATCACAACATCATCCATTCCTCTTCTTGTCTTTAATCCTCTGCAATCTTCTGGTCCCCTCTGGGATTTTCCCCCGGCCTCCTCATCCTCTGAAGGCCATCATATATTAAGCATAATCCACTATTTAGCTCCCCTTGCCCTCACAACCTTCTCTCCAACATCCCTCCTATCCACGGCCCTTTGATACGCATCTTGTCCATGCTGACCAAGGTAGCATTCTGGGCAAGTCCAATTTGCTTGCCTTTGGCCTATCTATATACTAAAACTCTCGATGGTTTGTTTGTTCCTGAACTATAGCCAAAATGGTACACGATAGCATGACAATTACTCACCATTGTCCCTTTGGTGCTAATGGAAGAAGTTTCATTGAAATCGGTGTTATATTTTTTAAGTTATTCACATTTTAAAGTTTAAATCTATCTCCTAGCGGGAGGGGGGTGGAGGGACGGAGGGTAAGGGGGATTGAGTGGGGGGAGGGGAAGGGGTGGGAAGGGGAGGGGGGCAGGGAAAGGGGGGTTGGAGGGGATGGGGAGGGGGGAGGAGAGAGTGCTGCACCAATGCAGGAGAGGTTTGGGCCCAACGGGTCCACTTGGTCTACTATCCCTCTAAACCCCTCAATATGTCTTTTAAAATGTCTTTTAAAAGTCGTAATTGTATATACTTCTGTAGTTTCCTCTGGCACTTGCTCCAGATATGGATTCCATCTGTATGAAAGTTGCCCCGCGGTCCCTCTTAAATCTCTCTCCTCTCAACTTGAGCCTTTGCCCTTTAGAATCCTCTACTCCATGAAAAAAGACTGTGATCATTCTTGTACAGTTGCATTATGATGTGACAACCTTTGGCCTTAACACCCTTCCCAATAAAGGCAAGTGTGCCAGAAGGTTTCTTCACCACATTATCCACCTGATTCACCACATTCAAGGAACCATGCACCTGCATTCCCAGATCGCCCTATTCTACAACCCGCTCCTTGGCTCATTTACTGTGTAAGGTCTACTCTAGTTTGACATACAATGTGCAACACCTTACACTTGTCAGAATTAAATTCCATTTGCCATTCTTTAGGCCACCTTCCCAACTGATATAGGATTCTGCTGTAAACTTGAATATCCTTCTTCTCTGTCCACTGTAGCACTAGTAAGGCCCATCAGCACTGTAAAATTGTTTTTCTTGTTTCAAATTCCGCATCTCTGATAAGGCATTTCACTGGTCACAGGCCTTCAATCAGAAAAACAACCTTCCGCAACCATGAGTGACTCCTTCCTCCAAGCCAATTTGGAATCCAATTGGCTATCTCACCTTAGATTCCATATGATCTAACCTTCCAGACTAGCCATTCATGTGGAACTTTGTGAAAGGCATTGCCAAAGTCCCTATAGATAATGTCCACTGCCCTGCCCTCATTAATTCTCTTGGAGATCTCTTCAAAAACTTCCATCAGATTTGTGAGACACGATTTACTCATGCATTACACTCTTATTTGTCAGCCTTAGTTTTGCCTTCAACGTCATAATCCCATCAAAACTCATCTTGAAACCCCTGGACCTTGGAGTCAGCACCCCTCTCTGCCACTAGATCCTCAACCTTCTGAACCACCGACACAATCAGTGAGGATAGGTGACAACACATCCTCCACAATAATTCCCAATACCAGTGTCCTGCAAGGATATCTACTACACTCTTACTATACTCCCTATATACTCACAACTATGCAACCAAATTTAGCTCTAACTCCATGAACATGTTTGTAAATGAGACCACGATGGTGGCCGGATCACAAACAATGACGAGGTGTACAGGGAGGAGATAGCGAACTTAGTAAAGTGATGTCAGGCCAAAAACCTCTCTTTCAATGTCAGCAAGATGAAAGAACTAGTTATCTTCTTTAAGAAGCAGGGTGGGATACATGCTGCAAACAGCATCAATGGTTTTGAAGTAGAAATGGTTGAAAACTTCAAGTTCCTTGGCGTTAATACTACCAACGATCTGTTGCGGACCAACCGCATTGATGTGACAACCAAGAAGGCACACCAATGCCTCCAATTCCTGCAGAGACTAAGGAAATCCAGCTTGTCTCCAATAACTCTTACCAACTTCTACAGATGCACCATAGAGAGCATACTGTTGGGTTGCGTCACAGCTTGGTTTGTGAACACCTCGCCCCAAGACTGCATGAAATTACGGAGAGTTGTAGGTGTTGTTGACACACACCATGGAGGGCTGGGGGGGGGGGGGGGGGGGGGAATGGTGTTCGTGATTGTTAATTGTCTGCTATAATCGAGTAAGGGAGTAAATATGAATTAGTTTAACCCAAAGCCAGATCAGTGCCCATTAAACACTCTTCGAGAGTTTTACCGCTCGCTCCCTCCTCACCGCCGCCTTTCTGCTATCCGATGCTGAACGGGAATGTAAATGCAAGGGTCCTATGAATGATCATTCCTTTCCTGTTTCTAAGTTTTATCCACGTAGCGCCACTGGACGATTCACCCGAGTATCCTCTCCAGGCACTATAGTTATGTCCTCCGTGATCAAAGAGGCAAACCCCACCCATCCCTCAACCCTTACCTGCACCTCTATCTTGCCTGCAGCTTCTATACCCTGGAACATTGTGCTGCCAGTTATAAACCTCACAGCTCTCTGCCATGTTTCTGTTATGGCTATAATCTACCAGTCCCCCAAACCAATACACACCGTAAGATTGACAACCTTCCTTCTTAAGCCACATGCATTGAAATAAAGGCAGTTTAAACCATTGACCCAGCTTATTCCTAACCCATGCCCACACCCACTTGCACCCACTCTTCTCTTGTGTTTCCTACCATCCACACACTTCAAACTATTTCATGTGTGATCCACTCAGACCAGTTTGCAATTCATGCACAATGTTTCCGAGATACTCTCCCATTTGCCTGTCACGCACACACACACTCTCTCTCTCATTCTCTCTCTTTCTCTTTCTTCTCTTGCTCTTATGCCCTGCATCACGGGGAATCAGTCAGAAAACTCCGGAATGCAGACTGTCCTTGGGAAATGCCCATAACCCAATCATTCATTAATTCACCTCTTAGAAAAAATATTGAATTTGGAACGCTGCGTTATAAAGACATTAATTAATTTCTAAGTGTATTTTCATTTTTTCCCATCACTTTAATATAATCCAAATCAGAGAAATAGTGTTAAAATATTTACTGTAAAATATCTTATTAACAAATCCTATCCATACAGTAAACTATTATTCATGATAGTGTGGACATGTGAAAAGGGTTTAAATTATTAAATTTGCAATGCATTGGAGAATATTCTAAATTGTGTTTATAATGCTATTTTGATCAATCTTTCCTTCGTTGGCCTGGTGAATTTAGATGAATTCATGGAACAGGAAGGAATTGATGGAAATGCAGCCTCTATATCCGTTCTAGTTTTGCCTATGTATCTCTTCCTCCACTTTTCACACCTGTCTTATTCTGTAGTACTCCTTTGTGCAAACAACATGTGTCATTGAATGAGCTTTTAAAATTAATTTAAGTTCCATTGTACTTTGAGAAACAAAAGAACCTTCTTCTCCTTCGAAGCCTTTGTACAGTGAATGTCAAACAAGAAATTTGCACTCACCCGTGACATTACAGGTTATTACTTTCTCGTAAAGGCTTTTTCAAAAACAAAAATGAAAGCTCTTGCTGGAATATTAGAGTTGCTTTGAAATAAGTGCCCAGATGATCTGAAATTTCATCTTGGCATTCCGCCTTGTTTAAACATGCATTTATATGGACGCGTAGGTGGGTGTTTGGCTTGACATCTGCAGCACACATCTGATTAAACTTGCCTGGTGCATTCATTGGGGATTAGAAGCAGTACAGATTGACTTAGAAATAGGGCTAATTGGGTGTACTAAAACAACAGCCCACTAAATTCAAGGCGTTGCTAACCTAGCCATTAAAAACTGATTGCCTATATTGAAGCTGGGCTATTGTGGGTGTGCAGAACTGTAAACTAACTATACAGTGGTCCTAGTTTCAATTAGGCACAATCAATAAATGTGACCACTGTTTCTTCCTATCTCAAAGTTCGTTAACAGTGACATGCTTGTGCCGAATCCAAGTTCTTCTACAGAGACTTGATCTCTAACATCTAGGCTGATGCAGTACCGAGGGACCGTAGTATTGTTGAAGGTGCAATTTTATAATGAGAGTTTAAATTGCGGTTATGTCTGCCGTCTCATGTGGACATTAAAGATACTATGTACTATTTTAAAGAAGAACAGAAAAGTTATTCACATTTGCCACCCAGTGTCTATAAAATCAATATCACAAAAACAGCTTTCTAGGCTAGAGATAGAAAAAATGGATATGGAGACAGATTACTGAAAGACACAAAAACAACAGGTTTGTCTTAGTGGGTGATTTTGGATTTCCCAATATTGACTGGGACCTGCTCAGTACAAAGATTTAGACAGGGCAGAATTTGTGGGGTGTTTCCAAGAGCGTTTCTTGAAGCAATATGTGGATAGTCCAACCCGAGAAGGGAACATACTGGAACTTCTGTTGTGAAATTAGCCTGGCCAGGTGACCTGTTTCACTGGAAGAGCATTTTGGGGATAGCAGTTTTAAAGTGTAGGAAGGAACTGCAAATGCTGGTTTTCACCGAAGATAGATACAAAAGCTGGAGTAACTCAGCGGACCAGGCTACATCTCTGGAGAAAAGGGGTCTTCTTCAGACTGAGGGACATTTTGGGTCTTCAGACTGAGAGCCTTTTTTTTGTTTGCTTGCTTTTGATTTTGCTCCCCCTTGAGAATGCTCTTTAGCCGCTCTGAAACATCCTGGACCCTGGCATCAGGGAGGCAACACACCATCCTTGAGTCTCGTTTGCTGCCACAGAATCTCCTGTCTGTGCCCCTAACTAATAAAACTCCTATCACAATGGCTCTGTCTGACCTTTCCCTTCCCCGTTGTGCCTCAGAGCCAGACCCAGCACCACTAAACCTAACCCTAACTCTTTGCTGCTGTTGTTGCTCTCCTTTACCTGGTTCTCTGCCACCGCAGTATCTGTAAGGGTATATCTGTTGTCGAGGGGAATGGCCTCAGGGGATTCCTGTGCTTTCTGCCTACTGCTTTTCTTCATGGTCACCCATCTACTTCCTGCTTGTACCTCAGGTGTGACCACCTCACTGTAATTCCTATCTTTCACAACCTCCACATGGTTCCTTTTTTTCTGGAGGAACTGAGTTCAATTCCACTGGCACTGCTGCCCTTGGTCACAAGTAAATGGTCTTTACCTCAGTTCCGGCTGAGTGACACTAACTAAGTGAACCTGCTCCAAAACTCATCCAATTTCCACATAGAGGAAGGATCTGTGAATGCAGGACCTAGCATGTCCCTAAGCATGGGTTAGAGCTAACATTCCCAGCCCTAACCCATGAAGCCCTGGGCTGGGAATCAGTATGGCAGCCCTTCCACGGTTAACCCCACCATCCCCAGCAACATTATGAGCCCATCCACTAGATAGCCATCCAAGTATTGCCTCGAACCTCTGTGGATCTCAAGGTTGGAGACATCTTCCTTAATGCTCGACCTTTGCCCAGGCTCTCCAATTAATCTCTCAGCCAGTTCACTAAACAACACTCTCAGTGACCCTGATCTGACTTAATACCCTGAAGGACAAACTTCCAAATCTTTGACCTAACTCTTTGACTCCCTGTCTGCCCCACAATCCAAATCCTGGAGTTGTGGCCATCAGAACACAAACCTGGACAAGGCTCATTTCCTCAGGCCTTGTTTATTCCAGAATTTGCAGATGTTGACTATTTACCACTCATCTCCTAGGCTTTCAAATCCTAATTCTGCTGTGATATTTTGAATCATATATGTGATTGACACATCAAAATACCAGCTGTATGTGTGACAAAACATTTAGTCAATGGGGTTTTCGATTAGAACAGTCCTTAGTGAGTTTTGATATAAAATAACCTCCAGCAGAGAGTAAGCGTTTATGAAGGCCAGCTCCTTCAAAGGCTGACTCGTATGCATAGGTGATTTAAAAATAGTAATTTTTTGTTGTGAATATTAAAATGCGGCAGATTGCCTCAGGCAGTGCTGGGGGTGGTTGAGATGTTTCACCTATCTCTCTGTTGCTTTTGGTTGGCATATTTTCTTCAATCTCTCTTTTCTCCACTTCCCTCTCCATTATTTTTTTTTACTCGCAGTTTCCTCTGCCTATTTTCTCATATCATATCATATACATACAGCCGGAAACAGGCCTTTTCGGACCTCCAAGTCCGTGCCGCCCAGTGATCCCCGTACATTAACACTATCCTACACCCACTAGGGACAATTTTTTTTTACATTTACCCAGCCAATTAACCTACATTTCTCATCCACTCCCTGCACACAAGGGGCAATTTATAGCCAATTAATCACCAGATTCGCACACACCAGAGGAAACCCACGCATTCACATGGAGAAACATGTAAACTCCACACAGACATCACCCGAGGTCAGGATCAAACCTGGGCCTCTGGCTCTGTGAGCATGGGCACTATTGGCATCACTATTGGTATAACATATAACATATAACATATAACAACTACAGCATGGAAACAGGCCTGTCCGGCCCTACCAGTCCACGCCGACCATTCTCCCTGACCTAGTCTCATCTACCTGCACTCAGACCATAACCCTCCAATCCCCTCCTATCCATATACCTATCCAATTTACTCTTAAATAATAAAATCGAGCCAGCCTCCACCACTTCCACCGGAAGCCCATTCCAAACAGCCACAACCCTCTGAGTAAAGAAGTTCCCCCTCATGTTACCCCTAAACCTTTGTCCCTCAATTCTGAAGCTATGTCCCCTTGTTGGAATCTTCCCCACTCTCAAAGGGAAAAGCCTACCCACGTCAACTCTGTCCGTCCCTCTCAAAATTTTAAAAACCTCTATCAAGTCCCCCCTCAACCTTCTACGCTCCAAAGAATAAAGACCCAACCTATTCAACCTCTCTCTGTAGCCTAAGTGCTGAAACCCAGGCAACATTCTAGTAAATCTCCTCTGTACCCTCTCCATTTTGTCGACATCCTTCCTATAATTTGGCGACCAGAACTGCACACCATACTCCAGATTCGGCCTCACCAATGCCCTGTACAATTTCAACATTACATCCCAACTTCTATACTCGATGCTCTGATTTATAAAGGCAAGCATACCAAACGCCTTCTTCACCACCCTATCCACATGAGATTCCACCTTCAGGGAACAATGCACAGTTATTCCCAGATCCCTCTGTTCCACTGCATTCCTCAATTCCCTACCATTTACCCTGTACGTCCTATTTTGATTTGTCCTACCAAAATGCAGCACCTCACACTTATCAGCATTAAACTCCATCTGCCATCTTTCAGCCCACCCTTCCAAAAGGCCCAAGTCTCTCTGTAGACTTTGAAAATCTACCTCACTATCAACTACTCCACCTATCTTAGTATCATCTGCATATTTACTAATCCAATTTGCCACACCATCATCCAGATCATTAATGTAAATGACAAACAACAGTGGACCCAACACAGATCCTTGGGGCACTCCACTAGACACTGGCCTCCAACCTGACATACAATTGTCAACCATTACCCTCTGGTATCTCCCATTCAGCCATTGTTGAATCCATCTTGCAACCTCACTATTAATACCCAACGATTTAACCTTCTTAATCAACCTTCCATGTGGAACCTTGTCAAATGCCTTACTGAACTCCATATAGACAACATCCACAGCCTTGCCCTTATCAATTTCCCTGGTAACCTCTTCAAAAAATTCAAGAAGATTAGTCAAACATGAGCTTCCAGGCACAAATCCATGTTGACTGTTTCTAATCAGGCCTTGATTATCCAAATAATTATATATATTGTCCCTAAGTATCTTTTCCATTAATTTTCCCACCACAGACGTCAAACTAATAGGTCTATAATTGCTAGGTTTACTTTTAGAACCTTTTTTAAACAAAGGCACAACATGCGCAATGCGCCAATCTTCCGGCACCATCCCTGTTTCTAATGACGTTTGAAATATTTCCGTCATAGCCCCTGCTATTTCTGCACTAACTTCCCTCAATGTCCTAGGGAATATCCTATCAGGACCTGGAGACTTATCCACTTTTATATTCTTCAAAAGTGTCCGTACCTCCTCTTCTTTAATCCTCCTAATTTCCATCACTACTCTACTTGTTTCGCTTACCTCACATAATTCAATATCCTTCTCCTCGGTAAATACCGAAGAAAAGAAATTGTTTAATATCTCCCCCATTTCTTCCGGCTCAGCACATAGCTGTCCACTCTGACTCTCTAATGGACCAATTTTATCCCTCACTATCCTTTTGCTATTGACATATCTGTAGAACCCCTTGGGGTTTACTTTTACATTACTTGCAAAAGCAGCCTCATATCTTTTTTTCGTTTTTCTAATTTCCTTTTTAAGATTCCTTTTACATTCTTTATATTCCTCAAAAACCTCATTTACTCCCTGCCGCTTATATTTATTGTATATCTCCCTCTTTTTCCGAACCAAGTGTCCAATTTCCCTGGAAAACCACGGCTCTTTCAAATTATTATTCTTTCCTTTCCACCGAACAGGGACATAAAGACTCTGTACTCTCAAAATTTCACCTTTAAATATCCTCCATTTCTCTATTATATCCTTTTCATAAAACAACAATTTCCATTTCACTCCTTTTAAATCCTTTCTCATCTCCTCAAAATTAGCCTTTCTCCAATCCAAAATCTCAACCCTTGGTCCAGATTTGACCTTCTCCATAATGATATTGAAACTAATGGCATTATGATCACTAGACCCAAAGTGCTCCTCAACACATACCTCCGTCACCTGACCCATCTCATTTCCTAACAGGAGGTCCAACACTGCCCCTTCTCTGGTAGGCACCTCTACGTATTGCTGCAAAAAACTGCCTGTTTTTTCAATCTTCCTGCCATTATTACACCCTCCTTTGTCTCTTTCTCCCTGTGTGTCCCTTGCCCCTGGAGTTGCCAACTTGCAAGTGTGACATTGAGGACACAGCTGGTTTTGTTTTAGCATGAAAAATTCTGGTGGTTCTTGAAAGTCTTGTCAAACATATTTATTTCTTTTTTTTTCATTTCTGTGTTGTTTAAAACAATCACTTTTTCCAATACTGCAGAGAGATTCTGTATATTCAATATCTTGAATCTGAACACATTTCCTCATCATCTTACCATATATTTTCTGTCAACAAGGCTCTTTCTGAGGACTTCAGATCTTATCCTATTTAAGTGTGCTTTACCCATCTGCTTTTTACTTTTGTGGCAAACATCCCTAACCTGAGAGCTCTATGTCTGATGCAGCTAGTTGTGATGTAGATCTATCACTTGTCTAAGATTGGCCAACCTTCCCATGCGATCCAGAATCCCTGTCCAAGCTGGCTTCTTGGCCACAAGGTATTGCAGCACAGAACACCACAGCAGATCCTTTTTCCCCTGTGGCTATCAAACAGCACAACTCCTCCCCCTTCTGTCATGAGGTAGATTCATTCCCCTTCCTCTCCGCCTCCCCCCCTCCCCACCCCCCACTCCCCACCCCCCCAATCTTAGCACATCCCCAATCTAATTTCATGTTTCATGTATCTTATTGTGTTTTATGACTGTTGGCAGACCAATTTCCCTCCTGGGATGAATAAAGTTCTATCGTATTACTTCCTTTTATAGCTTTTCTCCCTCACTTTAGCTCATTTTCCTAGTATAAATCCAGTGACCAACTTTATAGTAAAAATTGCACCATAACTATTACGCTGTAATTATTTCACCTCTAATCTGTGAAGCCATTCTAATATGTTTCTTCTACATTTCCAGACTTATCAAACTACTTTGGTCTCGACCTGGAATGTCAACTGTCCATTTTCCCTCCACAGATGCTACTTGACTTGCTGAGTTCTTCCAACTGCTTTCCTTTTTTTTGCAACAGATTCTGGCATCTACAGTTGCTTGTGCTTCGCCATTTTTTAATCCCATGCCACTTTTTAAAAATGACAAACATGAAGAAATCACATTTTAAAATAAAGGGAGAATGTATGCGGTTAAAATGGGAATATCCCAAAGAATATGCCTCTAAATCTCCTACATTCTGTCACCTCCACTAGACAGTTGTAACTGTGCGTCGTTCTGAATGTGCTATCGAAATTGAGTAGTTATGTTATAAAGACAAAAGGGACAGAAATAACTGCAAATGCTGGAATCGTGAACAAAGCAGAAAGTGCTGAGGAACTCAGCTGGACGGGCAGCATTGATGGTGGGAATGGACAGGCAATGTTTAGGGTTGGGACCCTTCAGACTGATTGGAGTAGGGAGGAGAAAGCTGGAAAAGAGGGGTAAGGGTGGGAAAAAACCTGGCAAGTGATGGGTGGATACATGAGAGGGGTGTTTGATTGGTATTTGATTTCTCTCCCCAACTATAATCAGTCTGAAGAACAATCCTGACCTGAAACATCACTTGTCCATTCCCTCCACAGATGGTGCCAGACCTGCTGAGTACCTCCAGCATTTTCTGTTTTGCTTTATAAAGACATGGCCTGGTTCATTTGTATGATTTGAGAATTTACAATCGATAGGCAATCAGGTAACCTATATAACTGCTGATGGTCACTTCTAACATATGGTACTGTTGAGCTCTTTGATCAGTGAACCCACTGTGAATGTTGCTCCCTTGACCAATCAGTTTTCTCTTCAGCATATAAAAGGCATGCTGAATTGGGTTCAGATCGGGTGATTGACTTGGCCACTCAAGAATTTACCATTTTTTAGCTTTGAAAAACTCCTTTGTTGCTTTAGCAATATGTTTGGGATCATTGTCTTGCTGTAGAATGAACTGCCGGCCGATGAGTTTTGAGGCATTTGTTTGAACTTGAGCAGAAAGGATGTGTCTATACACTTTAGAATTCATTATGCTACCACCATCAGCAGTTGTATCATCAATGAAGATAAGTGAGCCAGTACCTTCAGCAGCCATACATGCCCAGGCCACAACACCCTCACCACCGTGTTTCACAGATGAGGTGGTATGCTTTGGATCTTGGGCAGTTTCTTCTCTCCTCCATACTTTGCTCTTGCCAACACTCGTCTCATCTGTCCACAAGACCTTTATTCAGAACTGTGGTTGCTCTTTTAAGTACTTCTTGGCAAACTGTAACATGGCAATCCTATTTTTGCAGCTAACCAGTGGTTTGCATCTTGCAGTGTAACCTCTGTATTTCTGTTCATGAAGTCTTCTGCCGACAGTGGTCATTGACAAATCCACACCTGACTCCTGAAGAGTGTTTCTGATCTGTCGGACAGGTGTTTGGTGATTTTTGTTTATTATAGAGAGAATTTGTCTGTCATCAGCTGTGGAGGTCTTCTATGGCCTGCCAGACCCTTTGCAATTAGTAAGCTCTCTTTCTTCTTAATGATGTTCCAAACAGTTGATTTGGGAAGCCTAAGGTTTGGCTGATGTCTCTAACAGTTTTATTCTTGTTTCTCAGTCTCATAATGGCTTCTTTGACTTTCATTGGCACAACTTTGGTCCTCATGTTGATAAACAGCAATAAAAGGTTCCAAAGGTGATGGAAAGACTGGAGGAAAGAAGACGTGCTGAGAGCTCTCTTCTACCTGCATTAAGGAAGCATTTAAACACACCTGAGCATTTACAAACACCTGTGAAGCCATGTGTTCCAAACATTATGGTGGCCTGAAATGGGGGGGGGGGACCAAAATGTGTTAAAAAAATACCCTTTAATAAAATCTGGCAATGTGCACTTTAAGCACGTGATTTTTTCTATTACAAATCTCAAATTGTGGAGTACAGAGGCAAATAAATAAATGATGGGTCTTTGGCCCAAACATTATGGAGGGCACTATAACACCTGTCCCAATAGCTCTTCCCTCACACCCATCTGGGGACTCCAGCTGTCCTTCCACGTGAGACATACATCCACATGGGATGAAGTGTTGTGAGAAGTTAGATGAAGGCACAACCACTGTTGGTGGAATAATTCAATTCCCAAATGGTCGAGAAGCTCGAATTCGAGGAGCACGGCTATCTTGGCAGGTGGTACACTTTCAGAAAATCAGATATTAGGGATAAGGTTTCTGGAGATGTGGTAAGGTTCAGAGATCACGGAGCGATTTGTAAAACACGGATGAGAATATTTAAATCAAAGTTTTACTTAGCCAAGAGGCACTGCCAGTCAGTAAGCATGGTGCTGCTGGACAGATGAAAGTTAATGTATTACACGATGGTTGCTTTCTGAAATTGCTGAGCTGGCTGTATTAAAAGCTGCTAATAAATGCAAAATCCAGGAAAGGGATTTAATTTTTAATATCCTCAAATCTTTATGATGGTAACCACACAAAAAAATTGATAATGGAAGCAGTTCCAGTGGATATATAGCAGTTGTTATTTAAGGATTACAGCCCAGTAATGAAATAGTGAGGCTGATGCTCTTATTATGGCTTAGACGTGGGTAAATCCTGATTTTCTTTCAACCAAAGCAAGTGAGGAAGTGTGATAAAGTACCTTCTTATTCTTTATACTTTGAAATTCAAAAGTAAGTTTAATACAAAATTCTATGATTAAAATGAGTTAAAGCGGCAAAAAAGATACCAATGAAATAAACATTTTGCTGTCCTGTGAGCAAGCAGGAATATTGATCAGGTTTAGAATTCCTATGAGAAAATGCTGACAGGAGGAGAAAAACAAAACAGCTAGGCGAGCAGGATTGTAGTATTTTAGAAGATTTCTTCAAGTCTCCTGGGACTTGCCAAGTAAGTTCTTTATGCTCGTTTTTTTTCTTTTAAAATCCCGAATTTGTATATTTACAGTTATCTTTGTAAGCATTTGTGCAAGAGAGAGGGAGATCAGGAGAAGCTTCGAGTCGGTCTCTGGAGCATGGGCAAGAAAGTGAGGTGTCAGGTTTGTCAGAGTGACCATAGACACGTGATGTCTCCCATTGGTGTACTGCAAGTTTCCCAAGCAACTTTTGTGCAGTCTTTAAGTTTTTCTGTCACTAAACTCTTCTTTCTGATACACTTATTGCGTCTGCAACATAAAGTAGGAGTCAAATTTTTGTGATTGAGTTGGATCAATGAATTTCATGCATTTATGCCTTTGTGGTTTTACATTCAATTTTTTCTTAATACTGTGTGGAAGTGAGATGCAGGCTATTGATGAGGTTGAATGCTGAGGCAGAGATGTGGAGAGTTCACAAGCATGGGAAACTCCTATAGAACAATCAGCGACAGAAATAGAGACAAATGTTTAACAGAGGCACGTTTCCTCAGTGAACATTTATCTTTATTTTAGAAGCTAAAACAAATGAATAAAAGATGAATAAAGGTGGAGATAGATTATGAGAGGAGATTTTTAAAAAATAGATTGCAAGATCTTCCAAAACTCAGTAGAAATTAACAAATAGAAAGAAAAATATGGTTCCCAGATGGTCAAATTCAGGAACAATTGTAAATGGGAATAAAAAAAACAAGATGAGGAATTAAGCAAATTTACTTTTTTTTGTCACTGGAGAAGATGCAGCAAGTGCCTCAGAAAAAGAGTTTTATGACAAAAAAAATCTTCAAACCTAAATCAACAATATCGTTCAAGGGTACATTTAGGAGAAATTAGGAGGACTAAAACCAAGTGTATCTCTTGGAACTTACAGCAAGGATCCCAGGGTTCTAAACATGCTGGCTGCTGAGATAACAGATTAATTAGTGTAAAAAAAAAGGCGAATGGAATTGGGGGTAACATGTTATTGAAGACAGATGATACTTCATCAAAGTATAAATAAAGAGCATAATTGTCAGTTTGGAGGACTATAATGAATGGGATGCTGTTAGACTATAACTAATGGGATGCCACAGGATTAAATCCTAAATTTTCAGCTATTCACAATTTGCATTATTACAGATGAAAAGACAAGGGTCCGAGTCTCTTGAAACACAAACTGTGAGTGTGAAGAAGGGTCCCTTCCTGAAATGTCACCTATCCATGAGATCCTGCCATGAGACGCTGAGTTACTCTAGCACTTTGTGATGTTTTTTTAATGTTATGCGCAAACAGCACTGTCATCATTGTTTATCTGTCCTTTGCCAAATCCTAAAAGCGTACAGTAGTAAGTTTGTCTGGGAGGAAGGTAGACACAAAATGCTGGAATAACTCAGCGGGTCAGGCAGCATCTTTGGAGAGATGGAATGTCTGGGAAGAACCTGGAACACTTGGTGGAAACCCATGCATTAATAGGGAAAGCATGCAAACTCCACATTGACAGTACTAAAGGTCAGGATTGAACCTAGGTTTTAGTGCTGTGAGGCAGCAGCTCCAAAGCTGCATCAACAATGCTGAACAAGACCGCATAACTGTTTACACATTGCTGAAGATATCTGTGTGGGTGAATGCATTGTTACATTTTTGTTTCTTTTGCACATGGAATGTAGAGTAAGAGGTCTCAGGACACATTACAAGTTGTGGACATATGTGCGACGGGAGAAAGATTAATGAGGGTTTGGTTGTTTTCCCTGTTGGCTGAAGATGTGCCATCACAATGGAAATGGTTGAAATGGGAACAATCAGCCAAGACATTCAGCAGAATTCATTTCAAATTAGGCGGAATGAACATTATTTCAAGTGAGAAAACTCTCCTCACATAGAATGAGTTCATTCATTTCGACAAATGATTATATAGTTCATGGTTCTGCGCTGTTATTTTCAAACTGAGACAATGGTTGTAAATTGCTTTAGAATATCTTGATGTTGTGAAAGTTTCCTACTAGTTTTCTTCCATACAGTTATAAAGTGATACAGTGTGAAAACAGGCCCTTCGGCCCAACTTGCCCACACCGGGCAACATGTCCCAACTACTCTAGTCCCACCTGCATGTGCTTAGTCCATATCCCTCCAAATTTGTCCTATCCATGTACCTGTCTAACTGTTTCTTAAATGTTGGGATAATCCCAGCCTCAATTACCTCCTCTGGCAGCTTGTTCCATACACTCACTGCCCTCTGGGGGTAAAAAGGTACACCTCCGATTCCTATTAAATCTTTTCCCCTTCCCCTCTGGTCCTCGATTCCCCTACTCTGGGCAAAAGATTCTGTGCATCTACCCGATCTATTCCTCTCATGATTTTGTACACCTCTATAAGATCACCCCTCAACCTTCTGCGCTCCAAGGAATAAAGATCCAGCCTACTCAACCTCTCCCAATAGCTCAGACTCTCTGGTCAGCAACATCCTCGTAAATCTTCGCTGAATCCTTTCAAGTTTGACAATATCTTTCCTATAACATGATGCCCAGAACTGAACACAATACTCTAATGCGGTCTCACCAACGTCTTATACAACTGAAACATGACCTCCCAACTTCTATACTCAGTACTGACTGATGAAGGCCAATGTGCCAAAAGCATTTTTGCCCACCTTATCTACCTGTGACACGACCTTCAAGGATCCATGAACCTGCACTCCTAGATCCCTCTGCTCTACAACACCCCCGGAGGCCTACCATTCATTGTGTAGGTCCTGCCCTTGTTAGACATCCCAAAATGCAACACCTCACACTTCTCTGTATTAAATTCCATCAACTATTCCTCACCCCACCTGGTCAATTGATCCAGATCCTGCTGCAATCTTTCACAACCATCTCCACTATCTGAAAAACCACCCACATTTGTATCATCAGCAAACTTGCTAATCTTGCCCTGTATGTTCTCATCCAAATCATTGATCCCTCAAGTTAATGTGCTTAATAAAATATAAAAACAATTACTAGCTGTTCTCATGAAGTACAATGTAAGCATGTCATTCAACTCATCTGTCCATAGAAAAGCAAAATCTCTCCATCAAAATATCAGAAGCTCTGCCTCCATTGCAGAAAACTGATAATCTTTCCAAGTATTGATTTCTCTTTTTATGAAGGTGTGCTTCCTGATATCAGTCCTAAACTTACCTTTTACCAAACTTGTCCTTTTCTTGCCCTTAGGACCTCATGTAAAAAAATTCTGATCCACGATCACTTTTCATTTAGTTCTCAACACCATTGCTTTCAACATCCCCAAAGGCTTTCTTGTTGAATGCTAATGATGCAATCTGCCTCATCACCTTTCTCTACATTGCTTTCAGACCCCATTGGCTCGAGTGAAACTTGTACTTTAGTTAATATTCCAAGCAGTACATTTCAGCATTACAGTATTAAACTTGAGCTGAACAGACGTGGTGCAATTCATCATTGTGAATCTGGTTGGTGGGGAGTTGGGTGATTCCCAGATAGATCTGATTGTAAGAGAAAGCTGGCAAAGAGAGGTGGGGGGGCAGGACAAACCCTGGCAAGGAATAGATGGATCCAGATGAGGGCCCCGAGCCAAAACGTCACCTGTCCATTCTCTCCACAGATGCCGCATGACTCGCTGAGTTCCTCCAGCACTCTGTATTTTGCTCAAGATTCCAGCAATACTGCTCTTTGTATCTTCAGATAGATCTTGTTTATCTGGATAAATACTGTTCAATATTCATGCTCTTTTAAAAACCATTGCAATAACTTGAACTATGACCGAGAACTACCAAAGTGACGTGTCAAACGATACAGTAACAGGAATTTGTTGAGTTGGACAATTCTGTGGGAAGGGAAAGTAATTTCAACCATGGAGGAGCTGTTTTCAAATACATATTCAGAATTAATTGGATCTAAGAGAATCATTTATGAAAAACTAATAAGATTGTTGAGACTCTGGTTAACACACTAGATCCGTTTTCCAGGTTCCCATTCAGCCAGAGGCCTTTTGCCACAGGTGTGCTGATGGGAGTTGGCTCACTGCCAGTGAAGGCCATTCACAGATGTGAAGATGGGGAATTTCCACTCAGACAGTGAGGTGCATGGGATCTGAGGGCCAACGGAGGACCCACTAGAATTAATCAATGGGAAAATTGGAAGGTTTCCAGTTTAACAAAAGTCAAGCACCAAGTAGGGTTTCTTACTGCCAGAGCATCGGATACAGTTTCAGGATAAGAAATGTGTCCATTGGAACTGAAAGGGGACGTTTTTAATATCTGCTTTCGAATCTTTGTTACCTCAAAGGGCTATGAATACTCAGTCATTGAGTTTGTACAAGGCCAAGGCCAATAGATTTTTGGACATTTAGACAATCAGAGGATATTTGATCAGGAGAAATGGACTGCAGGCTCAGATCTGCGATCTTACTGGATTGTGGCATATGCACAAGGGACCGTATGTATGCGTGATGCTTCTGTTTTAACTTTCCAATGTTCTTAAGGTGCTGCACATGAGCATCAATAAACAAGATTTTTCTCCGGGGAGTGTCAGAAAGAGTAATTGGCCCTAATATTCCTGGGAGTTAGCAGCAGGAAATATCAGCTGGGAAGTTGCAGCTGTTTGCAGCAGTGCAGTGATGCAGCTGGTAGAGGTGCTGTCTCACGAATCTCGTGATCCAGTTTAAACCCTGATCTCTAGTGCTGTCTATGGGGTGTTAATACATTCTCCCTGTGCTCATGCGTGTGTTTCCTCCAGTTGCTTCAGTTTCCTCTCATGTTCCAAAGTCATGCAATTTGGCAATCCATAGAAACATAGAAAATAGGTGCAGGATTAGGCCGTTTGAGCCAGCACCATCATTCAATATCATCATGGCTGATCCAGCTGTTAATGGTTCATGGAGTAACCAACATATTTATAAAACTGATTCTGTGGCTCAGTGAGTGGTGTAATAGAAAGACATTTCAGTTTGTGGCACTAGTACCAGTTGTGGGGTTTGTTTCCACAAGCTTCACTTGAATTGAGCTGCACCAGTCTCCTGGGAAATCAAATAACATTGGATGTAAAGGAATGAATTGGCAAGAGGCGTGAGGTTAAGGAGTATTTGGAAAATTAAAGGGCAATGTAATAGTGCAGCATAGAGATATGGGTATTAGAAGCCTGGATGTGATAGAAAGGGTTGGAGCTTTCAACAATAAGAATGCAGCAGCAAAGAGGAGAAATGGTAAAAAGTCAAAATTAAAGGTCTGTATCTGAATGCATGAAGCATTCATAACAAGGGTTTTTTTTAAAAGTACAATCAGTGATAAATAGCTATAATTAAATAGCCATTGTAAATGTAACCAAGCTGGGAACAGAGTACTCAGGAGGATAGGCAGAGTAGTGAAGGAAGTGGCGTAGCTCTATTAATAAAAGTGAAGATAGGATCGGTTTGGGAAATGATCTTGGCTCAGAACATAAGGAAGTGGAATTAGTTTCGATATTGATGATAAACAACAAAGGAAAGAAATCATTGGCAGCCTATGGAGGCTAACACTTGGCTTTCTGTGGGACTGAGCTTGCGACAAGGGTAATGCAATAATCATGAGTGATTTTGATATTCATTTAAATTGGACTAATTAATTTAGCAAAGATAGTCACGAGGGCAAATACATGGAATGCCTTTGGCACGGTGCACTGGAACAATAGAACAGGAGAACAATACTGAGAAGAATAACGATAAAGGAGGCAGGAAATGTGATGAAACAAAAAATGGATGCATGATGAATAAATCATGAAAACCAGACTGACTACATTAAACTGAAAGAGGTGGGGGTAAAATGATGATCAGACAGAGAGAAATAATAGGATAAAATAACCGTTTACACACAAATGAACCCAAATATGTTGGCACATGAAAAGAAAGCTAGTAGTAAGAGCAGGGCTGGAACAAGAAGTAAACTTGGCAGAGTGATGGAGGGCAGGGCTAGAATACTTAATGAATACTTTTGCATTCGCCTTTATTAAGGATGAAGATGTTGCCAAGATCTCAATAGTAGAGGTGGTAGTGATGATGGATGAGGTGAAAATTGATAAAGAAAACCTATTAGAAAAATTGGCTATGCTGAAATTTAAGTAAGATGGGATGCATGAAAGCCTGCTGAATAAAGTCAGGGCAGGGGTTGCAGAAGGGCTTGTCATAATCTTTCAATCCTCGTTATACAGGGGAGGTTTGGAGAATGTCATTTGCAATAAAAGAATGTAAGGACTTCCAGGCCAGGCAGTTTATCCTCAACAGTGCAGAAGCTTTTAGAAATGATTGTTAGGAAAAAAACTGAATAAGTATATAATCTAAAGCAATGAGGTAAATCAGCAATTAAAGGGAAATTATACTTGACTGGTAACCAAAAATTAAAATACTGTAAATGGAGGAAATCTGAAACTAAATCAGAAAATGCTGAATGGGAGATTTGCCAGGATTTGCCTGCGATGGAGTTGTTTAATTATGAATTATGAAGAGAAACTGATTCGGTTGAGTTTGTTTTTCTTAGAGTGGTGGAAGTAGAGATTGAACATTATAGATTCATACAAAATTATGAGCGAAATAGTCAGAGTAGATAAGAAGAAGCAAGAAGCTTTTATCCAATACATAATTCCCCAATATTCCCCAAAATAGCATTTCCCCATTATATAAGGGGAATATTTTTATGGTAAAGAGTTGAACGGTTGGAGAAATCCAAAGAAGGTTTTTAATCATGTCATTGTGGCGGATCAGGCCACTCCTTGGGTCAGCCCCCTCGTTACGTGACGGACAGGCGTAAGGGGTTAAAAGCCAGACCAGGGGGAGGCGTGGCTCATCCCTAGGGGAACTACGCTGTGGGCTGGAGCTCGCAGCCTAATAAAAGAATCTTACTAAAAACTGCCTGGCGTCTTGCCTTTTCTCTGGCCTCCGCCAGGCCACTACATTGGTGACCTCGACGGACATCACACGTAGTGATGTCGAACGTTGATGTGCAACCCGGTTCTGCCGACCTCGATGCCGTCTCCCTCAAACTCCCGACCCTGTGGACCGAAGAGCCTGAGGTCTGGTTTCAGCAGGCAGAGGCACAGTTTGCTTTGCGAGGGGTAACCGTCGACTTGACGAAGTACTTTTATGTCGTCGGCGCCCTGGACCAGGCGACAGCAAGGCGAGTAAAGCCTTACCTTAATGACCCCCCCGCGGATGACAAATATAAGGGCCTTAAAGAACTCCTTATCAGGAGGTTCGGCCTCAGCGACGCCGAGAGGGCAACTCGACTTATGAGCCAGGGGGGGCTCGGGGACCGACGGCCGTCGGCCCTTCTGGAGGACATGCTCGCCCTTATGGGCAACCACCCGCCCTGTTTCTTATTCAAGCAGGCCTACCTGCGGCAGCTCCCCGTCGACCTCCGTTCTCAGCTCGCTGAGGACCCCTTCACCGACACGCAGCGGCTGGGCGAGCGCGCTGATCAAATATGGATGTCCCGTCGGGAGGACCTGGAAGCCCTAGCCGTCTTTTCCGCGGCGTCGGAAGGCCAACAGCAAGCTGGGGCCGCCGTCGACCCCGTTTCAGGGCGACCCCCGCGGCGAAATCCGGCCGGCACGCCCTTCTCGCACGGCCCGCCGACAGTTCAGCCAGACGCCACCAGAGGTCGCTGGTGGTCGGCCCAAGCAGCACCACCTCCAATACCGCTGGAGACCACCGGAGGTCGCTGGTGGGCATCCCAGTCTGCACCACCACCGGACACCAGCAAAGGGGGCTGGTGTTATTATCACCGTCGTTGGGGACCGAACGCCAAGCAATGTCGCCTACCCTGTGCCTTTCCGGGAAACGCAAGGGCCGGCCGTCAGTGATCCCTTCGGCGGCCGGCCAGATCCATCGCGTGTTCGCTCGGGATCGCCGCACCGGGGGTCGGTTCCTCGTCGACACTGGAGCCGAGGTGAGCGTCCTACCTCCTTCCACTGCCGATATCCATATGGGCAAACGCGGCCCCCTCCTCACTGCGGCGAACGGTAGCCCCATCAACACTTACGGGGTCTGCCAGCTCGCCCTTAACTTCGGCGACAGCTGGTTCACGTGGCGGTTCATCATTGCCGATGTTTCCCAGCCGCTGCTGGGCGCCGACTTCCTGCGGGCGCATTCCATGCTCGTGGATGTCAGGCGGCAGCGCCTGGTGCACTCCAGCACGCTGAGGCCGGTCTCCCCCAACGTCGGACACCTGTCGTCCGTGGATGCGACGTACGCGCGCATCCTGGCGGACTTCCCGGACATTGTGGAAACCCACTTCTCCTCCTCCGCTCCCAAGCATGGGGTGCAACATCACATCCCCACCACCGGGCCACCCGTGCACGCCCGAGCGCGGCGTCTCGCTCCAGACAAGCTCCGTCTAGCTCGAGAGGAGTTTCGTCAGATGGAGTCAATGGGCATCGTGCGCCCCTCCGATAGCCCGTGGGCGTCACCACTCCACTTGGTCCCCAAGGCGGACGGGGGTTGGCGACCGTGCGGGGACTATCGGCGCTTAAATGACGCGACCGTTCCCGACAGGTACCCGGTTCCGCACATCCAGGACTTTAATGCCCACCTGGCCGGAGCATCCGTGTTCTCCAAGGTGGACCTTGTGCGCGGATATAATCAAATCCCGGTCCACCCCGATGACATCCCCAAGACTGCCATCATCACCCCGTTCGGCCTATTCGAGTTCCTACGGATGCCGTTCGGGTTGAAGAACGCCGCACAGGCCTTCCAACGGCTTATGGACTGTGTGTGCCGTGGCCTAGAATTCGTCTTTGTGTACTTGGACGACGTACTCGTGGCCAGCCGCTCGAGGCAGGAGCACTGCACCCACCTCCGCCAGCTGTGTAAACGCCTCAGCGAGTACGGTTTGTCAATTAATACTTCCAAGTGCCGTTTTGGGGTGACGGCCATCGATTTCCTCGGCCATCGGGTGACCCCACAAGGGGTGGTACCTCTTCCGGACAGGGTCGAAGCTGTCCGCCGTTTCCCCCGACCGACCACTGTCAAGGGCCTGCAGGAATTCGCCGGGATGGTCTCGTTCTATCACCGCTTCCTGCCGTCGGTAGCCCGAACTATGCGCCCACTCTTCCACCTCATGGCTGGTCGCCGCAAGGAGGTCGAGTGGGACGACGAAGCAGGAGCGGCCTTTGAGCAGGCTAAGGAGGCCCTGGCCAGGGCCACGATGCTCGTCCATCCTAAGGAGGATGCCCCAACCGCCCTGACCGTGGACGCTTCTGAGGTGGCGGTCGGTGCGGTGCTAGAGCAGCACATCGACGGGTGTTGGCGGCCACTCGCCTTCTTTAGCAGGCACCTCAGCGGGGCCCAACGGCATTACAGCGCGTTCGACCGGGAGCTCCTCGCCCTCTACCTCGCGGTACGCCACTTTCGGTACTTCCTAGAGGGGAGACCCTTCACCGCGTTCACAGACCACAAGCCACTCACCTTTGCGTTCGCCAAGATTTCGGATCCGTGGTCTGCGCAGCAACAGAGACAATTGGCTTATGTGTCGGAATACACCACCTCAATTCGGTTCGTGGAGGGAAAAAACAACAGGGTGGCTGACGCCCTGTCTAGACCCGCGATCCACGCCGTCCTACAAATGGCCGGGGGGATCGACTATTCCGCCCTAGCAGCCGCACAGCTGGGGGACGAGGAGATGGCCACCTATCGTACAGCCGTGTCCGGCCTGCAGCTGGAGGACATTGTCTGTGGCCTCGGGGATACAACACTGTTGTGCGACACCTCCACTGGCCTGCCGCGGCCCATCGTCCTTGTCGTCTGGCGTCGCAGGGTATTCGAGGTGCTCCACGGGCTGTCTCACCCCTCCATTCGGGCGACGGTGGCCCTTGTATCCTCCCGTTTCATGTGGCACGGGCTGCGTAAGCAGGTCGCACACTGGGCACGCACCTGCATCCCGTGCCAAACTTCAAAAATCCAGCGACACGTGCGTGCGCCTCTGCAAGAGTTTCGTGTCCCTCGGCAGCGCTTCGACCACATTCATGTGGTCATCGTGGGGCCGCTGCCGCCGTCCCGGGGCATGACCCACCTCTTCACTGTGGTAGATCGCTTCACGCGGTGGCCGGAGGCCATTCCGCTGGCAGACACCTCGACGGCCACCTGCGCGCGGGCCTTGGCGGCGCACTGGATCGCCCGGTTCGGGGTGCCACTGGACATTACATCCGACCGGGGGCCACAGTTCACTTCGGAACTGTGGTCGGCCATGGCAAGACTCTTGGGTGTCAGCCTACACCACACTACGGCGTACCATCCACAGTCGAACGGGTTGGTGGAACGCTTTCACCGCCAGCTGAAGGCTGCCCTGAAGGCTCGGCTCACGGGCCCAGACTGGGTGGACGCCCTGCCGTGGGTTTTGCTGGGGATCCGCAGCGCACCCAAGGAGGACTTGGCCTCCTCCTCCGCCGAGTTGGTGTACGGGGCCCCCTTGACGGTTCCCGGGGAGTTCATCCCACCAGCGCAGGGTCGAGTGGAGCAGCCTTCTGACGCCCTGCAACGTCTTCGGCAGACGGTGGGCAGGCTGGCACCTGTGCCCACGTCACGTCATGGGACCTTCCAGCCACACGTCCCTGCTGCTCTGGAGGACTGCCAGTTTGTGTTCCTGCGCAGGGACGCACACCGATCACTTCTCCAGCGGCCGTACGAGGGCCCCTTCCGGGTCCTGCAACACGGCTCGGCCACATTCGTTCTGGACATGGGGGGTCGCAGAGAGACTGTTTCGGTCGCACGGCTGAAGCCGGCACACGTGGACATTGATCGGCCGGTGCCGGTTGCGCAGCCCCGCCCGCGCGGTCGCCCCCCGTCCATGCTACCCCCTCCAGTGTCTGCTACGACCCCTCCACCTGTCGGTCAGTCGCCGGTCCCTGCGCCGGTCATGGTGCGCACCCGGGCTGGTCGCCTCGTGCGCCCTCCTGTCCGTTTTGTACCTCCGGTTCTTGGGGGGGGTCCTGTGGCGGATCAGGCCACTCCTTGGGTCAGCCCCCTCGTTACGTGACGGACAGGCGTAAGGGGTTAAAAGCCGGACCAGGGGGAGGCGTGGCTCATCCCTAGGGGAACTACGCTGTGGGCTGGAGCTCGCAGCCTAATAAAAGAATCTTACTAAAAACTGCCTGGCGTCTTGCCTTTTCTCTGGCCTCCGCCAGGCCACTACATCATGTATATTCTATATCCCAGTAAGTATCCCTAATGCCGTGTTAACTTGGATATCTACTTGTGGGTCACCTTTAAAGATCCATCACCTCAATGTTCTTCTGTTCCTCAATTCTCTCTGCAGCCCTATCAGTCATTGTCTATTTTCTATCCCTATTAGTTCTCCCAAAAATCATGTATCAGGATCAAGTTCTGTCTGCTGTTGCTTTGCCCTTCTTAAAGCTGATCAATATCATTCTGTAGCCTAACACTACCTCCTTACTATCAACACCGACACCATTATTCATAGAACTGAAAATTGTCCCCCCTCTCTCCGTCTTCCCCCTCTCACTATTCTCCCTCTTCTATCCATCCTCCCCCTCCCAATCTCCGCTCACTCAGAATCCCCTCCCGCTCTCTCAAGAGTCCCCCCCTCTCAAGAGCCTCCCCCCCACTCTCCCAAGAGTCCCCCTTGTTCTCTTAAGTCCTCCTCGCTCTCTCAGTCTAGCCCGCTCTCTGTCTCCCATCTCTCCCCCTCATTTCCAGTGCCCCATTCCCCCCTCTCCTAGTACCGTCTCTACCAGTCCCCTCCTCATCCCCAGTACCCCTTATCCCTCCCAACCTCCCCACTCCTTCCTATTCCTTACTCATTCTCCCAGAGATGATGCATTGTCTAGGTGGTGTTCAAGACGATCGCCTTACATTAGCACTTTGAAACTAATCAGCCAGTAAACGAAATCAAATTATTATTTGTGATTTTGCCCAATGAAGTAAAACTGGACATGCTAAATTAACTGCCTTGTTGCTTTCCAATCCAATACCATACACAAATTCCCCTTGTTTACATCTTTGATTTCCAAGTACCAAAATTCCATGCTAAGATGAATGCTGAAGAGGCATATTGTAGCCTGGAGGCACCAAGGAGGATGGGAATTCTCCTCTAAACAGATGTGAAATTAAGCTCTTATGTCTGTCATGTCTGCAACTGCTGGCATATAACTTGATTTAATTTTACTTATTTCATCTGTTTAGAAGGAAAAACATTTGGTAACATTTGTAAATAATTTGCAGACGAAGGAATTCAACATAAAAATGAAATAGTCTTAAAATAATCTGTAACAGTAAGAGTATAATTGAAAATCTCGGTAAACATATAATGGATAGATTAGAGTGTAGGGTGCGATTTTGCAGAAAATATTATCATAACCAGTGCTTGTTGCTTCCTATAGGATTTGATGATGTTCTGGCTTCAACTTGGCATTCATGTGGTACAATAAATAGTATTCTTGATTAGGAAGGGTGTCAGGGGTTATGGGAGGAGAACGGGGTTGAGAAGAAACAATAGATCAGCCACGACTGGATGGCAAAGTAGACTTGATGGACCGAATGGCCTAATTCTGCTCCTAGAACGTATGGACTTATTGGCTGTGCTGAATAGGTCATTAGATTTTTGGATGTTTAGGAAATTGAAGAATGTGCGTGTTTTCCACTGAGCAAAGGTGGCTGAGTGGTAACCTGACAAAGGTGTAAAAGGTTATGAGAGCTATAGATGGGGTAGCGAGTCAGAATCTCATTGCTATGGTATGTATATCAAAAATAAGAAACCATATGTTTAAGGTGCGAGGAAACAATTTTAAAGGCAATCCGCGGGGTACATTTTGTACAAAAAATATGGTTGGTATCTGGAAAGTGCTGCCAAATGAGATGTTGGAATAAGATACAATTACTATGTTTAAATGACATCTAGATGGAGATTAAAGTAGTCAAGGCATCAAAGGATGTGTTCCTAATGCGAGCAAATAGGATTAATGTAGATGGGCAAAAAAGGTCAGCATGGATGTAATGGGCCGAAAGGTCGATTTTTGTGCTGGACGACTCCATGACTCAAATAAGGGAGCAGGGCAGAAAATTGGTGCTGAGGTAAAAGATCAGCCGTGATTTTATTGAAGGGTAGCATGATGTGTCGAATAGCTTACTGCTTATTCCTATTTCTTATGTTTTAAGGCAAAGATCAATCAAAGATATACGATACGAGCTTTCCTGGCAAAGAATTCTAAATACAGATAAATTCCTCTCACAATATATTTTTCATGGAATTTCACTTTGATTTACTTTTCATCTTTCTAATTTATGTATCAAATAATGCAGTTCAGAAATATTTACCATGCTATTTTCTATTATTCAGATAAATTAACACAAGCCGAGGCATTATAATCTCTCAAGATTTATCTTTGAACACATTGGACTACAATAAATGTCTCTATGCCAATTTATATTAATGGTTACTCATAGGTTAATAAACATTGGTTGGTGTTATCTCATCCACAAGTGGTTGGTAAATTTAAAAGATATGACATTTATGGCAGGCCTTGGAATATGATCTGCCATACCTTGTTTTCCTGCTGTGAATCAAGAACTCCCAACACAGTGGGTGTTGGGAGCTGGTTTTCAAATGCTGAGACAGGCTAACAATTGCTCTTTTATTTGCAGTATTTGGAGAAACTGTATCAATGTTTGTTTATTAAACACTATTCACCTTTGACACTTTTTTTAAAAAGTTGGTGTGATTTAACTGCCTATGTGTCAAAATAAATTCATTAAAACTAACTCTTGCAAAATTCTCTCTGACAGAATAAGGCAAGAATAACTCATAAACATTCCAGCAACTTTCTTGTTGGATGATAACCAATCCCACCACTGATCCCTCCCCACCACGATTAGCAGGCCCGCGGTCAAGATCTCTTTTCCCACCCAGAATCTCACTCACCACAGTGATCGAGGTACCCCAAAAATTCTTGGTGGAGCCTTTGTCATTGGAAGGGGAGGCTGACAGCTTTACGAAGGTTGATAGATTTAGCTACCGAAAGGGGTGAGGAACCAGTCTCACCACAAAGGTGGCAGTCGCATCGTCAGCAGTCACAGACACGGACCTTCCCCTCCCACTCATAATGGTTGCTACTGCCTCTGTAGGAGAGGCAGTCTGGCCTGTAAGATTACTGTACAGGGTTGTGGTATTACATTTGTACATTATCATGTATCGAGAACTAATTGATAGAAAATAATGATAAATAGGTCATATTCAGGTTGGCAAAGCCTTATATTGTCTGAGGTCATGTTGTTTGATGCTGGAGTCTTGGCTTTTTACACCTTGATATAATGCACCTGATCCCTTCAAGCAATTGTGTATATAACACAATAATAGATGTTGTGAAGAGGACACAAAAAAACCTGTAGACAGACTAAGTGAATGGGGAAAAATATAGCATGGGGAATTCACTGCAGAAAGTTTTGGATTATCTGCAGGAAGAATTGAAGAACAGATTATTTAAATGGATGTGATGATTTAAATGCTGTTGCTCTGGGAGATCAGAGTGCCTTGTGCCGGGGATGGTGGTGGAAGCAGAAATGTTAGTAGTGTTTAAGAGGTTTTTAGAGATGCACAAGGATATGCAGGAAATAGAGGGATGTGGATCGCATGCAGGCAGAGATTAGTTTAACTTGGCATCATGTTCAGCACAGATATTATCCGTTGCAGGGCACAGATATTATCCTGTGCTACACTGGGGGATTTGTTAGGAAAATGGAATTGGGGCCAAAGATCAGATCAACCAAGATCTTCTGGAACGGCAGAACTGGTTTGAGGGAAAATACAGCCTACTGGTGCTCCTAAATGTTTCCATTCTTTTCATTTCTTTGTAAATGCGGAAGTGCTGAAGATGCAGTCAGGAGTTCATGATATTTTTCATAATTATGTCTCAGTGTTTAAATCTTCATTGAATCCAACACAGAAGCATGAAGTAACAAATTACATACAAGGTTAGGCTATTCAGCTTCTTGACCTTGCTTCGCTGCTCAGTAAATCTTGGCTCATCTGATTATAAGCTCAATTAGGCATTTCCATCAATCCTGGTGATGTTTCACCCTTTGTTCATCACAAGTGTATCTACCTCTCCTTCCAAAGGCCCGGCTTCCACAGCCCTTAATGGAAATGTGTTACAAAGACACACCAATTACGAGGGGCAAATGTGGACACTCCTCATTTGAAACAGATCCTTAGTTCTGGAATCCCCCACCGGAAGAAGTATCCCTTTCACATCCATCTTGTGAAAATCTCACGAGCTACCCCACTACTTCCGGTGAGATATGCAGTGTAATTGAGCACAAGGGCAGTTTCTCGGTGGATTTCAGTAAAGGAGGATGGCTGCAAGAGATTTTGCTTTTTTCCCATAAATTGAGCTTCCTTACATTTTGGCCAATGTTTTCACATTTTCCCATTTTAATGCAAGTATTTACAATATTCTTAACATCAACTACGAACCATAGTCCCATCCACATAGGGATCCATATCATAGATGACACAGTGCATCACTGTTGCGGGTCGGGCAAGGCTTTCTTTGGAAGCAAATGCAAAAATTAAAATCTGTAGATTCTCTGTCAATTACAAACTCTATCTTTTCTCAAGGAGTGTCCTGGAGGAGGACAGATAGAAGGGTTGGTGGAGAGGGGAAAATTCACAAGCTTTGTAACTGCCAGTTGAAGGATTGGTGATTGGTAGTAGGCTAAGGGAAATCAAGATGTGCAAGGAAGAATCTCAATGAAAAATCTTTCTTTGTTCACACAATTAAACATGTCCCACTTATGATTGAAACTTCAGTAAATAAATAATAGTTTGTGCAAGTGATAGTTTGCGTATATATATTACACATAGATCTTCTCATGGAAGCCATAACATTATTTATTTACATATGAGCTTGAATAAATCCCTCTTGTTTGCTGGAAATAGGCAATTGATTTGAATATTATTCTACCAAGACATATTTATTGTCATTTTCTCTGTACCTTGTAATTGTTTGCCTGCTGGACTTTTTCCAAATGTTTTCTTGATCAAACTTCATAAGTTTTTTTGTTGTTAAACCTATGCTTGTTATGTATATTGTATAAATATCAAATGTTCCCTTGCATTCATATAGAGCTTATCAAGACGCCAAGCTTTACCAAAGTGTTTAATAATATATGTAAACTCGTCTGCAGGAAATTTACACATCACACAAGATTTATTGATTTGTGAGTTTATCACCATAGGAGCAGCTACTGCATTATATAGCACTTCATTACTTATGATACATTTTGAGAATGAATTCTCATGTTCACCCATACATCATTCTATTTCTCACCCACCTTTCCAACTGAAACAAGAAAACGAATGGATTTGCATTTCTATTACACCTTCCCCCAACATGAGAAGTGCATGGCAGACAATGAAGGCTATTTGGCTATTGTATGAAATGAGCCAGGCCATATGCAGTGCAGTAAGGCATATGTTTTAGATGTGTTCAGGTTGAGAGTTTAAATCTTTGTTGGTGCACCTGTTTTATGCTAACATCTCCAGGGTGGTTGTTAACTTGCAGGCTTCTGACTTGGACGCCATGTCCATCCACTGCTTCACAATTGGTAACTAAAGTTAATGCACTCTATAAAAGAGATTAGTAACAAATTACAGGTAACTGTGTTCTTAGCTCTGGATGTTTGAAACTTGCGAAGCACATTTTAGTATTGACCTTTCACAGCTGTCAATTACAGATAGAGGACATTTAAATGCCTTGAAATGAAGATCCCAGCGACATTAGTTCACTCAAAAAATCTACTTCTCAGTGATCTTTTACTGCTAATAGTAATGTACGATTCCTGTTTACACATATTGAATATCGGTCGGTAATCATAATCTCGTTTTTGCAAGTATTGATCTGTCCGTTATTCAGACAGTGCTTATCATCTCAATTCTCTGCTGGGGTCAATATATTTTACTCCATATGTGATAAGACTTTCACACTCCAAATTTGTAAAGTTACCACAATTGTTACAGGCAGCAATTTCCAAAATCTGACATAAAATAAGCACAGTAATTTGGCTTACTTTTTGTGGCATTTAGCAACTCATTGGATCATTGGCTAAAGTACCTGATAAGGCTTAATGTCACTTAAATTGTCTGACTAAAAAGATAGGGTTTCATTCAATTGCTTCCATGATAGATTCAGATGAATGATCAGTTAAATGACAAACAGTCTCGAACCTGAAATGTTTACCATTCCACTCTCCACAGATGCTGCCTAACCTGCTGAGTGTCTCTGGCATTAATTTCTTTTAAAATTCCAGCACCTGTTTTTTTATTACAAATTTCACTGATCAATTAAATGTGTTAATGATGTTAGAGAGGAATATTATTTTGTGGTTACGTTGTATGTTATTGTTGCAATAAGTAAATTTCATGAGTTTGAGTTTAATTTATTGGCATGTGTAGCGAGGTACATTGAAAAGCTTTTGTTGTGTGTTAATCAGTCAGCGGAAAGACAATGCATGATTACAATTGAGACATCCACAGTATACAGCTACATGATAAAGGGAATAATGTGAATGACGATTAATGCAAGTTAAAGCCAATAAACTCTGATCAAAGATAGTCCGAGGGTCTCCAATGAGGTAGATAGTAGTTCAGGAATGCTCTCTAGTTGTGGCAGGATGGTTCAGTTACCTGATAACAGCTGGGAAGAAAATGTCACTGAACCTGGAGGTGAGCCTTTTCACACTTCTATACCTTTTGCCCATTTGGAAGAGGGGGGGATTTCATCTCCAGGCCTCTGTGAAAAATGTGTATGATTTGTCACTACCACTGACAGGCATTAATGGGTAGAGGTGTGTACAATTACAACATTAAAAAGATACACAGATAGAAAAGGTTTGCAGGAATATGGGCCAGGTGCAGGCAAGTAGGACTAGCTCGATCGGGCAACTTGGTTGCATGCATAAGTTGGGCCGAAATTCTGTGTCCTTGCTGTAAAATAGCTCTATGACTGAGGCAAAAAGCACATGGTGGGGTGATATATCTACCTATTCTCTGCTTTGATTGGGAATACAAAGGGTGACATATTGCTGTAAACATATATTGAATTTAGTTATACTTCTGATTAAAAACTACAATGTTGTTTATGCCCATATTGAAATCCCCACAGATTGACCAAAAACACTGAAAAAAATAAAATCTCTTTCTATGAAGAAATTATATATTTCAACTAAAAAAATCCTTTGCCAAATATTTAGTCAATGTAATGTACTTGCACAAGAGAGAAATCTGATGCAAATTAGAAATCTTCCATTGTGCACCATCCAATAAACATCACGACAAACCACTGGTCCCTTGACATTGATATTCACACTATTGCTGGGACTGAGTGAGACAGCTTAGTTTGTGGTCTCTGCATTGAAATCAATACAAAATAACAAGATGTGCACCAAAGTACCACCGTTACTTTACATGCTCACATTACACAATCTTCTCTTTTGTTGTTCCAATTTTTAATCCCCACCAATGCAACACACATTGTTTGGCTAACCCACCTGGTCAATTTAGGGAGCAATGGAGAAACAAAGAACTGTAGATGCTGATTTACAAAAAAAGACACAAAGTGCTGGAGGAACTCAGCAGTCAGGCAGTATCTCTGGAAAACATGGATGGGTGATGTTTCGGGTCAGGACCCTTCAGTCTGATTATGATGGAGGAGAGGGGAGGAGGAGAAAGCTGGAAGAGAGGAGGGGCAGAACAAAAGCCTGGCAAATGGCAGGTAGATACAGGTCAGGAGGGTTTTTTAAAATAGGCATATGGTTGGACAAAGGCCTGAGGTAAAAAGACGAAAGTTGTGACATGAAGATAAAAGAAATGCAAATTGTGAGACCAGATGATGGAATATAGGTGGAAGGGGGGGGAGAAATGGGTGCACATTTGGGTGGGACATGGTGGAGAGAGGGAAGGGGGTAAAAAGGGAGGGGTGAAAGGGGAGGGGGTGTGGAGGTTTGTAGATTAGTTACCTAAAATTGGAAAATTCAGTGTTCACACCGTTATGTTGTAACAGTTACAACTTAGCCATGTGTCTTTTTCAGTGAATAATAGAGTTCACAATTCATCCTCAATCTGTCGACCATCAGAATGGCAGTAGAAACACAAATGAACTTTGATTAAGGATAGCATATAAAGGCCAATCTACCATGCAGACACCTTTGTGGAGAGAACAGGTTTGTTTCCATGCTGAATAGCCTGGTGACTCTAAAACCTATCTCTGTGATCTGAAGTTCTAAGATTACCTTGTTTTACTGAGTGTTGGGTGTCAGGAGTTTGACGGGTTTGACCAGTCTGTGAATCTTTTCCTCTGCCCACCCAGTTCTCTATTCCATGACAGAACTTGGGATAGAGTATCTGTTTTGGGAGTTTGATGATCAACGTGCTTAACTCGATTGAGGCCACTGAATAAATGCCAGTTGCTGGCAGGATGCTGAACTAAAAAGGCCAGATAAATTCAAGAAAGGTCCAATCTGTGCTGCATGAGTTGATCTCAACTGAAATAACAATTACAGTATTATAGATGGCAGCAGCTGTGAAGTGAGAAAATCACATTGGCTTTCAGTCTTGATTGATGGTTATTGAGTTCTTTTCAAAAGTGTGCATATGTATCAGGTGATGGGAGGACTGAGGTTGCCTGCAATTCCTGCTGTCAAACCCAGTGTGTGAAAAATAACTGTTTGGATGAAGTTCAGAAGAACAGTAAGTGCCAAGAGGGATCAGCAGAGAAGAGCAGCTATCAGAAAATGCATGGGAATTGCTCTGAAAAGATGCACAAGAGCAGAGAGATTTTGTCAGGATATATATAATATAAGAAAATAACTGCAGATGCTGGTACAAATCCAAGGTATTTATTCACAAAATGCTGGAGTAACTCAGCAGGTCAAGCAGCATCTCGGGAGAGAAGGAATGGGCGACATTTCGGGTCGAGACCCTTCTTCGGACTGATGCCAGGGGGGCGGGACAAAGGAAGGATATAGGTGGAGACAGGAAGATAGAGGGAGATCTGGGAAGGGGAGGGGAAGAGAGGGACAGAGGAACTATCTAAAGTTGGAGAAGTCGATGTTCATACCACTGGGTATGATATATCTATACCACTGGGTATAGATCTATATGAGTTACTAATATAGAGTTTACTGTTAGTTTTTACTATTATTTACTGTTTTGAGGAAAGTGAGAGTAGAATGGGGGATGGGCCAGGGGATACAAGAGAACTTGAACTGAACCGTGACATAACTTCATTGGTGAGATGTCTCACCTCAGTATGCATTTCGGCTCACAGTAGCAGGATTCAGGTTGTGGAGCTCCCTGCTCCTATCTCTTCTTTTATTCTCTGATTGCTGACTGGTGCAAAACAACTGATAATTATGCAACTGCACATGCTCCAGATGGGTGTATGGTACAAATGTACTATGTTTCGAGTTGCATGAGGTTGTTTGTTAATGTTGTACCTCATTGTCACACACGAAAAGGAAGAAAAGTTACGGCTTGATAGTTGTAAAAATTAAATCTCTTCAAATGCCTGTTTATATCAATAGAACAATATGTGCTGCAGCAGTCTCCAGCAAAAGTTGCTTCAGGGGCATATAGAAATGGGTTGTAATTATTAAATACACCGCTTCCTGTTGGCAGTCCCTGAAGATGAGCTATGTGTAAGAGGCAGCCCAAGTAATTGACAATATTAAGTTATAACAAAGGAGCACTAATTAAATTACCCATCAAAGTCATGTAAGATTAATGATTTCATTAAGGTTTAAAAAACAAGAACAAATTAAAGTCTGTCAAATTTTTCAAATTGCTTAGAAGTTAGGGAAGTGAGTACATTAGCTGTAATGTAGAGTCATGGACTAAAGCAACAGAGTGTGATTTACAGGCAGTGGAAATTTGCATTTTAGCATAGACACAAAAAGCGGCAGTAACTCAGCGGGACGGGCAGCTTCTCTGGAGAGAAGGAATGGCTGACGTTTCGGGTCGAGACCCGTCTTCAAGCTGATGTCAGGGGAGTGGGCAGTACATAGACAAGGAAGTGTATAGATAAGGAAGTGTAAGGTGTGAAAACAGGACCAAGGGAATGAAGATCAAGGAAGATGTAGAATAGATCATTGTTAGTTGAGAGAAGATAACAACAAAACAAACAGAGATAAAATGTAATCGGAGACAATAAGACTGGTCGGAGAACTGGGAAGGGGGAGGGGATGGAGAGAGAGGGAAAGCAAGGGCTACTTGAAGTCAGGAAGTCAGAGAAGTCAATGTTCATGCCGCTGGAGTGTAAGCTGCCCAAGCGAAATATGAGGTGCTGTTCCTCCAATTTGCACTGGGCCTCACTCTGACAATGGAGGAGGCCCAGGACAGAAAGGTCAGTGTGGGAATGGGAATAAAGGGGAGGCCATTTAAAACAGATGAAAAAAACCTTTTTCACCCAGAGAGTTGTGAATTTGTGGAATTCTCTGCCACAGAAGGCAGTAGACGCCAATTTACTAAATGAATTTAAGAGAGTTAGATAGACCTCTAGGGGCTAGCGGAATCAAGGGTATATGGGGAGAAGGCAGGCACGGGTTACTGATTGTGGATGATCAGCCATGATCACAATGAATGGCGGTGTTGGCTCGAAGGGCCATATGGCCTCCTGCACCTATTTTCTAAGTTTCTAAGAACAACATTGTGAATGAACAGAATGCTGAAAGAGTAGGTTTGGGGGAAAAGGTTATTGTGTAACATTGTAGAAACTAAAATGATTAATTATTTTTAAATTGGAGGTTAGTGGGCAAAAGCTGAAGCCTGGAGGAACCCGCTCCTTATTCTGGAGAGAGCATAGGGGATGTCACCAAGTTTAGGAAATGGAACCGAGCCCTGTCAACTAATGAGGGGAAGGTGGTTTGAGGGAGGTGGTAGGGAGTTGATCACTGTTGAGGAAAAAGGAAGACACCTTGGAAACACAGGTTGGGAGGTTCTGGTTATGAAAGTAGATATGATAAAGATGACAAAGCCAGAAAAGCTAAGAGAATGCAATGACTGTGGAATAAACCTGGTTCACCGGGCAGTAGCCTAGGGTTGCCACTCATCTAAATTATCCCACAATAAGGAGCGTTGCATGGAGAATAATGCCATCCCATGCATTACTGATGCAAATATTGAATCAGGATGAATCACGTCATGAGGTGTATTGAATTTCTGGAGTGATGCTTTATTTCACTCTGAGTCAAGTTAATTTTCAATGGTGCAACTCTGAAGAAAACTGTATTATGTGATCAGATTTATAAGCAATTGATATTGTAGCCAAATCAGCTAATTGCAGCAGCACAAGGGAATTTGCAACTGATATATACTTTCATTTTGCCTGCAACAATGTCTTTAGAAGGAGCAAAATAAATATTAAGCACAGTTGTTGAGCCATCAGGCCTATGCTGTACAACTCTAAGACACGACAGTTTCTGAAATGGTATTTTTTCTAAATACAGTTCCTCGCTCACTCTTCTTTAAACAGGAAAAAAAAAACCTGCACTACTATGTCAGGACATTCCAGATGCTTTGCAGCGAGAGAAGTATTGTATGAAACATCTGAAAGTTATCATCTTTTCATTCTGCCTGACCTGCTAACTTACTCCAGCACTTTGTGTCTTTTGATAACCAGCATCTGCAGTTCCTTATGTCTATCTTTGTATCTGTTTGTGTTTGTGTCTGTTATCTTTCCTGCTGGAAAGCATTACTGTTTTTAGTTGAGATTTCTAGGATCTGCAGTACTTTTGAAATACTGCTGTAATGCAGACGAGAGGAAAACTAGTTTGCATTTAGCAAGTTCCATATTGCAAACTGCAATAAGATAATGACTAAATAACCTGCTATAGCAATGGTGATTGAGGGATATATGTTACCCTGGACCAGAGATAATTCATCTGTAGCACTTCAAAATAATGCCATGGGATCTATGAGATCCATCTCACAGAGTAGCAGAAAGTTACGTCCCCCTGCAGGACCTATACATCAGGAGGTACAGATCCAGAGCAAGTAAGATTATGAGGGACCCCTGCCACCCCAATAACGGACTGTTCCAGATGCTACGGTCAGGCAAGCAACTCTGAAGAAAACTGTATTATGTGATCAGATTTATAAGCAATTGATATTGTAGCCAAATCAGCTAATTGCAGCAGCACAAGGGAATTTGCAACTGATATATACTTTCATTTTGCCTGCAACAATGTCTTTAGAAGGAGCAAAATAAATATTAAGCACAGTTGTTGAGCCATCAGGCCTGTTCCTATGCTGTACAACTCTAAGACACGACAGTTTCTGAAATGGTATTTTTTCTAAATACAGTTCCTCGCTCACTCTTCTTTAAACAGGAAAAAAAAAACCTGCACTACTATGTCAGGACATTCCAGATGCTTTGCAGCGAGAGAAGTATTGTATGAAACATCTGAAAGTTATCATCTTTTCATTCTGCCTGACCTGCTAACTTACTCCAGCACTTTGTGTCTTTTGATAACCAGCATCTGCAGTTCCTTATGTCTATCTTTGTATCTGTTTGTGTTTGTGTCTGTTATCTTTCCTGCTGGAAAGCATTACTGTTTTTAGTTGAGATTTCTAGGATCTGCAGTACTTTTGAAATACTGCTGTAATGCAGACGAGAGGAAAACTAGTTTGCATTTAGCAAGTTCCATATTGCAAACTGCAATAAGATAATGACTAAATAACCTGCTATAGCAATGGTGATTGAGGGATATATGTTACCCTGGACCAGAGATAATTCATCTGTAGCACTTCAAAATAATGCCATGGGATCTATGAGATCCATCTCACAGAGTAGCAGAAAGTTACGTCCCCCTGCAGGACCTATACATCAGGAGGTACAGATCCAGAGCAAGTAAGATTATGAGGGACCCCTGCCACCCCAATAACGGACTGTTCCAGATGCTACGGTCAGGCAAGCGCCTCCGCTGTCACGCTGTGAAAACGGAGAGAATGAGATGGAGTTTCTTCCCACAGGCCATCAGGACTGTCAACTTTTATAACTCCAGAGACTAAATTTTGTCTACACTATAGTAACTTTATTAACTTTATTTATATACTGTAACTGTAATTCTTTTTTGTGCACAATCCGCAGGCATTGCCACTTTCATTTCACTGCACCTCGTGTACGTGTATGTGACAAATAAACTTGACTTGACTTGACTTGAAGTTTTGATTTAATGTCTCATCTGATCAACAGCCCTTCCAATGGTACAGCATTTGCTCAATGAAACATTGCGTGCCTGTCATGGTTTTGATACTTAAGTCTCTGGCATAAAACATAAACACACAAAATTGGGACTCAGTAACCCATGTACCAGAAACTTACCAATGCTGTGTTAGAACTGGATAAGCAGAAGATCGTAAGTGGTTACAGTGGAAGTCCAATGAGGGGTTTTCTTACCCATTGTTGCTAATAGGCCATTAGCTATAAGGAGAGGGAATGGAATGGCATTCTTGTATTTGGAACTGTATTGAAGAGCAGCATCTTTAAGTATCAGCAGCTTTTGATTGACTCCTCAGTCTACTCTGAACAAGGGTGTGGTTTCAAGGATGCCCGCACATTAAGTTAAATTTATCAAATTTATTTTTGTTTGTTTATGTGACTTTTTATGTAATAGTGATATAATCAAAAGCCTTCATACAAGTGTTATCAGACAAAATGAATAATTATCAGTTAAAATAAATAAACGTGAAGGATGAACAAAACCTAGGTCAAAGAACCAAGCCTCTTGTGCAGTTAATCCCAACCTAGCTCCTCGTGGACACACAACAGCCCCTAACTTTTCAACCTCACTCAGAGATCATAATTTTAGCCATGTGGTAATATAAGCCATTTTTGTACTGAAATGCTCAAAGTGCTTTTCTATCTATCCAATGTCCTGTCCTCAAACTCCACCATAACAATTGTTTTATTTTAAGTAATATCTCTTATGACATGCTTATAAATGTGTGTATTAAATGGAAATAAGGCAGAATGTAATGTGCTGCTGCTACTGTGCATTGTGTTAACCACTACAACTGGGGGTGAATTGGCTGGTACACAACTTTTACTTTCTATTTTTGGTTTGGTTTTCTGACAGTAACCTTAGTCAATGCATCAATTGATACCGAGGGAATATTCCTATTAGCTGAGATTTCAGAGGAAGGTCTGCTTGCTGAAATGTTCATCAAAGAAGTTGTGACATTCACTGAAGAAAAGCAGGAATAACAATTATCCCTCATGTAACACCACCATGTCTATTTAAATGGTCATTTATCCAATTCCTATCAAATGATCGACTGACTCAGATGTGAGGTAAAAGATCGTCCTCAAAAACAAGTGAATAAAAAAAGATCAAAACATTTTTTGAAAAAGCAATTTCTTCTGGATTATGCTGACCTATGTAATTAGCAATCCGTCAGGGATGTCAGCCATTGCTTTCATCATCTGTTTTAATTAGCTATCTGTTTTCTGCTCTAGTGTAACACCTGCTGCATTGCTGTGCATCTGTATTTCTACTCTGGCATTAACGTTTGATCTTCTTCAAAAGTTTCAACTCCTTTGGTTTAGCAGATGGCAAAATATTGAGAAGACTGCAGGCGACAGGTTCACATTTAATGAAGCAGAAAACAGTGGTTTCTAGCGACCAGGGGTAGGACCAATAGGTCTGTGTTTCTTTAAACAGAAGTGCGCAATGCATGAGAAGATTTTTTTTTAAATATACATGGTTGTGGTGCGATTATTCATCAAGCTTTTAAAGACCTGCACGTTACATGAGAAAAGAAAGGCTGTGAAGATGAAACATATTTTGCAGGGATTGTGCTGGTCTAGAAAATATTGTGATGACAAAATGGAAAAGAACAACAAAATAATATAATGAGGATCCCTCAATATCAGAGACAACATAATTAACAAGGGTGGATTAAGGAAATGGCAAAGATACCAAACATTTAGTATTGGAAAATAACTGCAGATGCTGGTACAAATCGAAGGTATTTATTCACAAAATGCTGGAGTAACTCAGCAGGTCAGGCAGCATCTCAGGAGAGAAGGAATGGGTGATGTTTCGGGTCGAGACCCTTCTTCAGACTGATGTCAGGGGGGTGGGACAAAGGAAGGATATAGGTGGAGACAGGAAGATTGAGGGAGAACTGGGAAGGGGGAGGGGAAGAGAGGGACAGAGGAACTATCTAAAGTTGGAGAAGTCAATGTTCATACCGCTGGGCTGCAAGCTGCCCAAGCGAAATATGAGGTGCTGTTCCTCCAATTTCCGGTGGGCCTCACTATGGCACTAGAGGAGGCTCATGACAGAAAGGTCAGACTGGGAGTGGGAGGGGGAGTTGAAGTGCTCAGCCACTGGGAGATCAGGTTGGTTAAGGCGGACTGAGCAATTGTGAGCGAAACGATCGCCGAGCCTGCGTTTGGTTTCGCCGATGTAAAGAAATTGACATCTAGAGCAGCGGATACAATAGATGAGGTTGGAGGAGGTGCAGGTGAACCTCTGTCTCACCTGGAGACATTTAGTATTTGTCTTCACTGTGAAATATTCTAGAAACAAAATAATAACAAAAGTTTGTAAGGGAGAAACTTAAAGCAAACATTGTCTCCGGAAAAAGTACCAAGTAAACCAAGGGAAATAAAGTGACCAGGCCCTTGAACCTCCTAGCCTGCATCCCTAGATTCTAAAAGAAGGGATATTGATCACGTGCAGAGATAGTGGATGCACATTGAGATTTAACAAAAGTTCCCAGATGTACACAGAAACAAAGAAAATAGGTGCAGAAGGAGGCCATTTGGCCCTTCGAGCCTGCACTGCCATTCATTGATCATGGCTGATCATCTACAATCAGTAACTTGTGCCTGCCTTCTCCCCATATCCCTTGATTCCACTAGCTCCTAGAGTATCTAACTCTCTTTTAAATTCATCCAGTGAATTGGTCCCCACTACCATCTGTGGCAGAGAATTCCACAAATTCACAACTCTCTGGGTGAAAAAGTTTTTTCTCACCTCAGTTTTAAATGGCCTCCCCTTTATTCTTAGACTGTGTACCCTGGTTCTGGACTCCCCAACATTGGGACCATTTTTCCTGCATCTAGCTTGTCCAGTCCTTTTATAATTTTATACGTCTCCATAAGATCCCCTCTCATCCTTCTAAACTCCAGTGAATACAAGCCTAGTCTTTCCAATCTTTCCTCATATGAAAGTCCCTCCATCCCAGGGATTAACCTCGTGAACCTATGCCGCACTGCCTCAATAGCAAGGATGTCCTTCCTCAAAGTAGGATACCAAAACTGCACACAATACTCCAGATGTGGTCTCACCAGGGCCCTATACAACTGTAGGGAACTACAGATCAAACATAGCACATAGAACAGTAGAGCACAGAAACATATCTGAGTCAAACATGTTGCCAAATTAAACTAATCTCTGCCTTCACGTAATGAATATCCCTCCATTTCCTGCATATCCAAGTGCCTGTCTAAAAAAAATTTAAACACCTATATTATATTTGCTTCCAACACCACACCTGGCAGTGTGTTCCAGGTGCTTACCATTCTCCGTTTAAAAAACACTTGCTTCGCACATCTCCTTTAAACGTTATCCCTCCGACCTTAAAGCTATGCCCTCTAGTCTGGCATTTCCACCCTAGGAACAAGGTCCTCTCGGCCTACCCTATCGATGCCTCTTATAATTTGATACACTTCTCACATACTCAATCTCTGATGCTTCAGGGCAAACAATTCAAGTTTGGCCAACCTCTCCTTATAGCTTATAGCCTTCAATCCAGGCAGCATTTTGATAACCTCTTTTGCATCCGCTCCAAAGCCTTCACATCCTTCCTATAATCGGGTGACAAGAACTGCACTCAATACCCCAAATTGAGCCTAAAAAGTGTTTTATAAAGCTGCAGCAAGAATTTTTTACTCATTGCCCCAGCTGATGATATCATATCATATCATACGTCTTCTTTACCACTCTATCTACGTGTTGCCACTTTCAGTGAGCTGTGAACTTGGACCATTTAGACTGGATTCCATATTCAAAAGTCATGACATGAGTAGACAGATTTAATGTGGAACCTGGAACTCCCTACCCAACAGCATTGCGAGAATACACTCACCAGGAGGATTAGAGCAGGCCCTGCACCACCACCTTCTCAAGAGATGCGTAATAAATTATGACCTTGGAACATTGAAGTGCATTTGAATTTATCTCCCTGTAATTAACTTTTTTTTAACAATTCTATCCACATTGAAATGTTTCATCATGTTTGTACTTTGACGAGGCCTGGTACCTGATTAAACCGTGAGATGGAGGAGATTGCATCAATCAGCTTGAGAGCAGGGTAATACACCTAGAGGTTTATTAGGATTGGTTTGTAACCTAGCCCAGGCAAACAGCTGTGCTTGTTTCCTTGGCACGTCTGTCAACCAGAGTTTAGTCACAAAGACTATTTCTTGATCTGATTTCTTGATTAAATCAATCTAATTCTGGGGAAGTGAGGCAATCAGAAACTGGTATTTGACACTGGATCATCATTCCATATAATGCTATTTTCCAATGATTTTTTTGCATAAGGTAACGGAATAAATTCATTGAAGCAATATTTGAGTTGATGCAGATTGACCCCTGAGCTCTCACTGCCTCCTGATGGCTGCAATGTGTGATTGATTGGGACGTGCTTAGAAAGAAGGAACAAAGTACTGATTAAAAGTACAAGGTGACAGCTCTGTGTATTTAATCAGCTCTGTTTCCTATTTGAATTCAGACTACATGCAATCAAAATAGTGCAGCTTCATTACCAGTTACATGAATACATGGGTGGTATTTGTTTTAGAGTAAACAAATTTTTCTTCCTTGTGACCCTTTGTCACAATGATGCAGTAGTTATTTATATCAACTCAAAACAGGCATATGTTTGTTATCTTTCTTTAGGATGCCCTCTCTCAGTATTTGTATGTATGCATAGTGAAATAATTTATTTCATAACAAGAAGAGAACATAACAATTTTATTTTTAAATTAAACTTTTCCATTGACTGACAACCTTAGGACTACCCGAGGCATTTTATAACCAGTGAAGTATGTTTGAAGGGCAGTAACTATTGTAATATAGAAAAACAATGAATCGATTTGTGTAGAGCAAGATCTTGCACAGCAGTCAGATCATCCTTTCACTTGGTGATGTTGTCACTAACTGCCAATGGATGGATGTAAAGGTGATAAGTACCGGAGATCTGGGGAGGGAGATGGGCACTTCACGATGTATCTGCATGATTGCATTCAGCTGGATGTCCACTGGGTGTAAGTGGGAGAAAACAGGTGCTAAAGAAGCACAGAGGCAGGCAAGACTGAGTTATTTAATGTTTCAATCTCAGCTCTCCACAGGTCATTAGTTTACTCCAAGATTTTTTTAAATCTTTGCTGATCTTCAAGGTTCAGAAGCCTGTCTCATGCCACTACTCATGGTGTAGGGTCTTATTTGGCACTAACTTTGTGGAAGAGGAAACTGAAAACGGGACCCGACCCGAAAAGTCACCTATCCATTTTCTCCAGAGATGTTGCCTGTCCTGCTGAGTTACTCCAGCACTTTGTGTCTATCTTTTGTGGAAGAGGAAATAGATTGATAGAGTTTTGATAGAGCTTGTTGTCGGCCATCATAAAATATATTAATTTGCCAAGTCATTGTACATGGCTGTCGAGAGGACAGAAATATAGAGCTTAAGTAGTAAAGTAAACATTGTCTGTACAAATGAACCTGTGGGATCATGTTGTCGATAAGTCCTTTGCTAGAGATAAATAGAGTTTAGGTCATCTTACAGCTCAGAGGTTGTGTGTTGACCTGCCTTCATCATATGTGTCCTCTCTTCAAAGACTCTTAACTGTCCAACACAGTCACTTTCACTCTCTGGCTCCGAACACTCTTGACAGCTTTAATGGTATGCCAGTTGTGTTGCAGACATCTGTGAGGTCCATAGTATAGCAAATTCAGAAGTCCTTTTCTGTGGAGGTGATAAGTACCAATATAGAATCAAACTTGTGTGATCAATATTGCGAGTGATCTTCACCTGAGATATTACCTGTTGTAGAATGAGGTATTCTTTATCATTATTATAAGGTTTTTCCTCAGTTTTGATATGATAATAAAGTCCTATATGTGGTAGAACTGAGTCCACACTAAGTCTACACGTCTCAGGATGCATGACGTCCTGATGTTCTTGCGAATTCTGTTACAACCATCTTCTTTACATCCATTAGGCCACTTAGTAACTTCTCCATTTCAAGGACATTAAAAAATATTGAAAGTATTAGAGATGAAGTAAGTTGAATTTGTACAGGAAAGGAGTAGAACGAAAAGCCTCGTAAGGCCAAGATTAAACCAGCAACAATCTTGCAGAACAGCTCCTGCTTGTATTAGTTGCTCTAATGTACAAAGGGATTTGTTGGCAATGTTGGGTATGTTGGCAAAGCTGTTTCAATTTGTTGTGAATCGACTACTTGATATTGTTTTGCAGTGTTCTGATGGCAGGAGGATATAGGTAGCTGGTTATTTGTATTTGTGTAACCAATAAACAGTTTGGTACTGATGACTTTGTGCCTCTACAAACCAATGAGTTTGCCCCCTGAATGTGGTTATGGTAAGATGGAAAGATGGGGAGGTTTCAAGGCGAAGTTACTTTGATTGACCTCCAATAACCTGCTTAATTAAGGGCTTGTTCATTGCCAAACATAATCTCAAGATCGAGAGTTGTTTCATTCTCATTTGTACCGACAACAGAACAATGATATTCTTATATAAACACCGGACTCGCTTGTCAAAAAAGTGGCTACTGTGCAGCACAATCACCATCTGAAGAGTAAATGCAATAAGATTAGATACATAGAGAACATGTGATATCTTCTGTGAATCGCAAAGCATTAATCCAATCAATACACTCCAATGACATCTTTAACCACAAGGACAAAACACCAGCAAGTCAGCATTTGTAGGCTCAACATTGAGAGTAGATTAGTGCTTTAAATTCACAGCAGGGTATCTGTTACTGTTTACAATTCATGTGAGTAAAGAATTTTCTTGACTCTTTTAAACTTGTATCTGTTGCCATAGTTTCATTTCTCTTTAGAAAAATGGTCTGGTGAATTCGATGTGCTGCACAGCAAAGCAGCCTGTGTTCGATTTCTTCCCTCTTCCCTCTTCTCCCTGCCCACACTTTGAAACCATTTTGTTCTAATGCTAAATTTTGAAAAGACTGTCAATTAGTCTCTGCCACAATTTTCTCTCATCACTGACTCCATCCCAATTGAAAATGAACCAAATTGTTTGCAATCTTATTTTCATATTTGTACCTGAGAAAAACTTCCAAGAATGGTACAATGACATTCAGAAAGTATTGCTTAGAAAGGTCTATTTGGACCAGTTGTCTGTGCTGGTCCTCTAACGCTGCTTCCTCTCATCCCGATCATTATTCCATGAATAAAACAAGAAACTGCTGGAAATACTCAGCAAGCCAGGCATCACCAATGAAAACAGAAACAGATTACTGTTTTTTCAGTGGCCTCTGCCTCGCACTAAGTTCCACTGAAGCTGTGGACTCTCAAGGAATTCAGTGTTTGAGGAGGCAGTTCAGAGCATCAGGGTCAAGTTTACCAATCTCAGATCATAACTTGTTTTTAAACGTCTTCTCACGTCGCAGGTGCTGACAAGAGAGTTTTGCTGTTAAATATTGCAGCTAGTCCAGAGCTTTATTTTGTTTCTTTATAGCCCGCTACATAAACCTCTTCTTTTCTCCTCCTCCCAAACTATCTTAAAGAGTCATAGAGTCATACAGCGCGGAAACAGGCCTTTGGCCGAACGCGTCCTTGCTGACCAAGTTGCCCCATCTAAGCTGGTCCCATTTTGCCATGTTTGTCCATACCCCTCTAAACCTTTCCTAGCCATATGCCTGCCCAAATGTCTTTTGAATGTTGTATTTTACCTCCTTCAACTACTTCTGGCAACTCGTTCCATATATCCAGCACTCTCTGTGTGAAAAGATTGTTTCTCAGAATCATATTAAATCTCACCGTAAACATACATCCTCTCGTTCTTGATTCCCCTGCCATGGGAAAAAGACTATCTATGCACTCTATCTATTCCCCTCATGATTTTATACATCTCTGTAAAATCACCCCTCAGCCTCCTGCCTTTCAAGGAATAAAGGTCCTAGACTGCCCAATATCTCCCTATAGCTCTTCTCTTCTCTTCACTTTTTCTAACTTAATGTCGTCTTTCCTATAGCAGGGTGACCAAAACTGAACATAGTACACCAAGTGCAGCCTTACCAGCATCTTGTACAACTGTAACATAATGTTCCATCTTCTATGCTCAGTACCCTGACTGATGAAGGCCAAAAGCCTTCTTCACCACCCTATCTGCGAAGCCACTTTCAAGGAACTATGCACGTGCACTCCTGGATCCCTCTGCTCTACAACACTCCGCAGGGCTCTACCGTTCACTGTGAAAGTCCTGCCATGGTTTGACTTTTCAAAATGCAACATTTCATTCTTACATAAATTTAACTCCATTTGCAATTCCGAACACCTCTCTTTTTGCCCTTGTGGACTTTTTTCCTCGTATTTGAGTAGAAATGAAGTTTCTCAGAGATGAAGTTGCTTCTTTGTTCTCATTGGCCTTGGGGAGAGGATGTCTTGCAAAACTTCCCTTTCTCTGGATTAACCAGGAATTAAACCGTGTTTTCTGGTTGATAGCTTTGCATTTAAATCATCGAGAGTGGAAAACAGCAACATTAGTGCAGATGTATTTAATCCATCTGCCAGTATCTGACCCTGGGTAGAGGTTATTTTTCTAGTGATTGTCCAACCCCAGAGATATAGTTCTATAAATGTGTGATTAATTTCCTGTTATAATATGCTCAGGTGTGCAGATATAGTTTGGAATTTCAACGGCTTATTAGCAATGCCGGGAAATAAAATCCAGTCACACTCCATTTCAGATTTGTATCTGTTGGCTTTTTTATTTCCAGGTTTGCCTGTGATAGATTATAGCTTACACAACAAACCATTCCGAGATGTAATTCAGCTCTTGCACTACGGAAAGGTATTCAGAAAGGACTGTTAGTTACAATGGAAAATTGACATGAAATATTGTGTGTAGACCATGGGAGCAGCATCAAAATACCAGCTGACGTTTGATCTATAACATGATACAACACATTGAAAATATTCTTTTACGCAAATTTTTTCAGGCAACATAGATTTGTGTCTCAACATTTCTGCTCTCTGTTGTTAACACTGACATGTTTAGTGGTTTTCAAATGCAAAGTAGTGCATCCACAGCTGCACAGAGCAGTGATAATGGACCGAGACCAGTGGGAACAGCAGGATCTGTGGAAAGGTAACATTTCAGGATGGAAACCCTTCGTTAGAACTTGGAAAGCGAAAAAACAAGGTAGATTTAACTCGCAGAAGGAATCAGGAAAGTTCAGATGGGACTATGTCAAATAGGAAAATCACCACAACAATCAGTCTTGCCCTATCTCTGGTAGTTAGATCAATGAGAGCAGTTTAAAAAGAGAGAAACCCAAAGCAAATGAAGAGACACGTAAAAGCTGTGCATTGCAGGTCAGAGCTATTGCAGAGAGGAAAAACAAAAAGGAGAGTTACAGATGATGGTTTACAAAAAAAACGACACAGAGTGTTGGAGTAACTCAGTGGGTGAGGTGGATTGGCGATGTGGGTGAGGTGGATGGGGGGGGGGGGGGGGAAGAGAGGTGGTGGCAGGACAAAGCCAGGCAAATTATAGGTGGATACAGATTGTAGGAGAAGTTGTCCAATGCGAGAATCACGTGATGGGAACTGGGGGAGATTAAACAGAGTCTTCTGCTGAGGACTGATTATTCAGGATCAGGGAAGGGCACTCAGAAGGGATGGAATTGGAGGGGAGATATGGTTTCTGAGGAAAGAGGAGAACAAGAAACATCAATGAGAAAGGTGATAGTGGAGGATTATTGGAATGAAAGAGTTATTGGAGTTTGCAGTCTTTGATGTCTGAAGGGAAAAAGAAAATGTCTTTTGTTGCAGCACCGAATGTGATGAAGGGTAAAAAAAGAACGGCAGATCACAACAGCTTTGAGATAGAGTGAGCTGGTATTGATGCAGAGAGAGACTGTGCTTGCTTGAGTTGATGCATGGCATTGCTTAAATGTTAGTACAATGAGAACAGTGCGTGAGAACACATCAGTGATCCTATATGGATCTGAATTGTGAAGGGTGGAAATTCTGCTGGAGACCATTGGGATTTGTCTGTGCCAGGAGAATTTGTTCAGGGAAGAGATGTGGCTGTGGAAGTGAGTTTGGCCCAGCAGCTTATCGAAGACAAGAAGGGAAACAGAAACTGCTGATGGTGAACAAGGCAGATGGAACTCCCATCAGAAATAGGAGCAGAACATCTTCAAGATTAGCATTCCCACAGAAGAAGTGCAGTGAGTTCAAAGGTAATAGAAAATCCAAAAATGTACAGATGTTGAAAATTTGGTATAAATGCCATGGCTGTTCAAAGCTGCCGCCTCACTGCTCAAGTGCCCCATCTTCAATCGTGGCATTCAGTTCTGTCTGTGTGAAGTTTGAACGTTCTCCTGTGACTGCTTGGGTTTCCTCCAAGTACTCTGGTTTCTTCCCACATCCCAAAGAGGGTTGGGTAGATGGGCTAATTGCTCCTTTCATGTACGTGAATGGGAGAATCGCATTGGAGATGATAGGAATGTGGGGAGAATGAAGTGAGATAAGTGTAAATGGGTGCTTGATATTTACATAGCCTATTTCATTGCTGTCATCATCACCGGTGGTCACTTGAAGCGAGTATGACTGTCCTTTTAGGACGCCTGTGTGTGACTTTGTTTAATGTGGGGAGACTGGTGCACAAACAGCCACCTTGACAGATCTGGGTCAGGATCCAGTGGCATGGAGTCCAAGACGACCGGGGACCCTTTTCTGCTGAAGCCTTCATCCGCCTTCCCAGCCGTTGTGACTCTCCACTAAAGTCAGCCATCATCCTCCACCTGCTCCACCATTGAGGTCTTGGTTGGATTGCTCTTTGTTAGGGACCTCCCCCTCGACCTTACTACCATGGGTGACCCTACCAGGAGCATAGCTCCAGACACCATCGCTCTCGGGATCTCAGGACCACACAAGCTTCTCCACCACGACAAGGTGACAATCCACGGAGAAGATTGTTGTATGACACGTGACTCAGCAGATCAGGCAGCATCTGTAGAAAGAGAAACAGAGTTAACATTTCAGGTTAGACACTTCGTCAGAACTGGAAGATTAAGAGAACAAAATTGTTCTAAATTTCAGAGAGCATGGGAAAGGGATGGACAGAACAATATCTCTAAAAGGGTGAAGCAAAGTTGAACAAGATGAGCAGGGGATGCCACATCTGCTTTTTTGTACCTCATCCCTTCCTACTATTCCAAATCCCAAACAATCCTCTCAGGTGAAGCTGCAATTCATTTTCAATTGTTTTGCAGTTTGTGCTCATAGTGCGATCTCCTCTATGTTGGAGAAACCAAAAATAGATTAAGACAGTGATTTTCTTTTACTAGTGAAAGAGAAGCAGCAAGACGACTA